>NW_021820766.1:42732-204359 GCF_901001135.1 Rhinatrema bivittatum | reverse complement strand
CCCGAGTGCTTATTGGAATCTTAAATTGGTGAGGAGCTGAAGCCATTTTTGGAGTTTTGTGCTTTAGAAGCAGTAGTCTATGCATTAGTATATCATGTGTAGATTGCTGCAACACTTTATATTTGGGGCTGCCAGATAGATTGTTTAAGAAACTACAAGTGATGCCGAATACAGCTGCCAGAGTAGTGCTGGGAAAATATAGATGAGACTCAGAAGGTCCATTATTACTGAAATTGCACTCGCTGCTGATTAAATTATGTTGCAAATTTAAATGCTTAGGGCCAGATTTTATAACATGCGCGTGGGCGTAGATTTGTGCACAAATCTACACCCAATTTTATAACATGCGCGCGCAGCCACACGCATGTTCTAAAATCCAGGGTCGGCGCGTGCAAGGGGGTGCACACTTGTGCGCCAGTGCTAGGGGAGCCCCGATGGCTTTCCCTGTTCCCTCCGAGGCCGCTCCAAAATCGGAGTGGCCTCGGAGAGAACTTTCCTTCCGGCCCCCCCCCCCACCTTCCCCTATCTAACCCGCACCCCAGCCCCACCTAAATCGCCCCCCACCTTTATTTTGTGATTTACGCCTGCCTCTGGGCAGGCGTATCTTGTGCGCGCCGGCCAAGGCCCGATGCGCAACCCCCGGCACAGCCGCTGTGCCGGAGGCCTCGGTCCCGGACTGGCGCCCCGTCCCCTTCCCACCCCTTTTTCAAAGCCCCGGGATATACGTGCGTCCCGGGGCTTGCGCGCGTCTTGCCGAGCCTATGCAAAATAGGCTCGGCACATGCAAGGACAGGTTTTCAGGGTTACGCACGTAAGTTACACGCGTAACCCTTTGAAAATCTGCCCCTTAGTGTTGGCATTTAAAATTTTGAGAGGGGTAGGACCACAGCAGCTGAAGTTGGCAATGTTCAGGGCAGAACTTAAGATCTAACTTCCGTTGTCTAGTTCAGCTTCCTCCAGGTTGAGAAACCAAGGCCGGTTGGGTGCATTGGATTAAGAAGGTCATTACTGCTGTTTATGTGGATAATGGCAAATCATTGCCCAAATATATCAGAGCACATTCTAAGAGCTCAGGCATCTTCATGGGCAAAGCTTCATTTGATTTCACTGCAGGAAATTTGTAAGGTAGTGACTTGGTCTTCCTTGCATTCATTTTCTAAATATTATCTTTTAGACATGCAAGCCAGGGAGGAGACTTACAAGTGGGTTTGGCAGCATCCTGCCCTGGTCAGGAGTAACTTGGGTACATCCCATGCATTTGGACTGGTCTGGCTAATGAAAAGGAAGGATAAAGGTGTTCTTACCTGATAATTTCCTTAATCTTATGTATTTTGGCAAGGCAGTAAGTTACATAGTACCTGATTCACTAAGGGTTTTCCCCATAGACATAAAATGAGAGGAAAGCCTTTATGAATCTGGCCTATAGTTTGTTATAAAATTACCCTCATACTCTACTAACTCGTGTTTCAGTGACAACTAGAGACAATTTCAAGCAAAATATTGTGGCATCCTATATGAGATGTATCCCTTTGTTCTATGCTAATGAACTGACAGCAACAACAAAAAACAATGACATATTGTGAGAGTTCAGGCTTTCCCATGCAGGTTTTACTTTCTCTCTCTCTCTCTCTTTTTTTTTTTTTTTTTACAGTCCCTGATCTCTATCCCACTAAAAATATTCCAGTTTTGGATCTTTTTTACTGTGCTGGCCCAGGTATGGTATGACTTATATTTCATTGACTATTGAAAAATGTTGTGAGTGAGATCTGATTGCTTCTCTCGGTTGAGTTTTCTCATTCCTTGATTTTACATCATGTTGTGATTTAATATAAGCAGTATGGGACCTCAGGATACTGCATCTTAATATGGGTTGATTTAAGTACAAAAGGCCAATGGGTACTTCTTTCACTGGGCTTCAGTTATATTATTTTACTAGATTATAAGAGTGGTGAACACATCTGGGCTGTAGGGGAAACTGGGAAATAAATCATGCATGCTAAAGCCTTTCCAGGTATCACTAACACACGATATCACCTCCAATATTGAGATTTAACTATTTTACTACATCTAAGTGATTTCATATGACAAACGTGTCTACCCAAAAAAATTTTTTTCCAGGAGCATGCCTAAGGAGCAACCACAATTAGACCAAATTTAGAGAAGGCTGCAGCTTCTCTTAGCCAGAAAACTTGGCTTAGATCAGTACTAAAAGAAAGGGAAATAATTAAATAAGGGAAGAGGAACTGGGGCGATCCAAATGGTGATGCTATTAACTTCTAGGGGAAGAAAGATACATTTGCAGTTATTAATGTGTGCGCACACACTGTAGTTTAGCCAAGGTGCTGCCTTCCATCACACCTTAAGTAGAATAATTACAGGTAAAGTCTTACTATGCATTGGGCTTTGCTTCCTTCTCAGGTTCCAATCTTTTGGCTGATTGAGAAGATTTTTGGTGGTAATTATGGCAATATCATCCTGTGGCTGAATGTTGTGCTTGGGACTCCGCTGGTGGTGTTTTTGTACTTCCACGATTACTATATACAACAGAAACTCTGTGGATCCACCTGGGGATTGTTCTTCTGATGTTCTGAAATTACAGCACCCAGAACGCTTTCTGAACTCTGCATGTATAACAACAAGTGGAGTGCTGCTCTGAACCTTACAGAACATTACTTTGAAAAATCCCTCACAAGACCTCTAGAAAGACCAGCTAGAATCTCAGTATCACACACATTCAAAAAAAGTAATAAAATTGCACTTCTCTCCTATTAAGAGTTCTGTTTTCTTACTTTCTTTAAGTTGAAAGAGAAATTCTAATGAATGTAATCCCAGGCTGAATTCTTAATAGGTTGTGATATCTTTTAAAAGACCAACAAAAACGATGTTAAGGTATGTGAGTTTTTAAGATTACATAGATAATGAATAAAGCTGATCTAAATCTTTTTAAATAAATAAACCTGCTATGACTTCAGTTTTCTCAGGGGTCAAGCAAATACAAGCAGCCAAACAACTGGGGATGTCATCTGGCGATGCTGTCACAGAAAAAAAATCACTCTTCTCCTAGCTTCAAAAGATCTATAAGTTCCCATGCTGCTTCCGTTGCTTGAGCTACCCTTAGTCTTTTTCATCCACTCAAGCAACCAAACGAGAAAATATTTTGTGCTCTCTCCTGTCAGTGTTGCCAATGTGATTTTTTGAGAATCATTTAATTTAATTTCTTTTAATTTTCTTTTACTTTAATTATCGATTTTCACCCAGTTCACAATTGCATCCAGGTGGAAAACGAATCCTAGTTCAAACAAGAGCTATAGCTGATATTGAAAGGCTACAATATTGTCTGATGGATCATAAGAATAAATATTACATTTGGGAATGTTATTGGAAGTTCTATGGTGTACCTTCTGTGTCCCGATATTCCTCAATTTATTGGAAATGTGGTTTACTATCATCTTGCCTTGAAATTTTTATGGCATATACAGACCTGCATTATATGTTCACATACATCTAGCTGTATGCGCTTTGTTAAATAAAAAGTTTAAAAAAATTATCGGTTTTCAAGCACTGAAGAAAACAAGTACAAGAAAATAAACTTTTTGTATACCTCTTCTTGACAGAAACATGTCAACAAAGACACCGAGATTGGATAAATTGTGTACGAGATGTAGGCACAAAATGGGCATTCAGGATTTCCATGATCTTTCTCTCACAATATTTGGACCCTTCTAAAATTTAATCTCCTCCATGAGACAAGACCAACATAAAGCAGAGTCTCTCAGGAGTAGCCAGCCCAGTAATGCTAATGGGAAAGTGACTAAAGGAAAAGGTGACTCCGGTGCAAGCTTCAAAACAGCATCACACTGAATCAAGGCAACACAGATATTTGGTATCATACTCGAAGAAGAACTGTGCCAAAGATCAGGAAACCATGCAGAAATATACTATATGGAACTGAATGTATCAGCATGAGAGTCTCCAGCACAGAGGTCATCAAAATGAAGCCCGTTGGTGCCATACAAGTCAGAGCTGCTTTTGGCACAGAAGGTTTCTCATATGGCACTGATCCTTTTGAAAGAAGGAAAAACAAGCAAATTATCACCTCTTCAGGGAAACCCATTCCAGCATTGCCTCCCTTTCTGGATGCTTTCTTACATAGGCTGTGGGAGGACTTTGTAAAAAAAAAAAAAAAAGTACATGCCAGTGCCATCTACCTCAAAGGTAGGACTATAGTACCACTATATCTTTTTTGTGATGTGGCCAAAACACACAGTACTCAAGGTGCAATTGTACCAGAGGCATTATGATATTCTCTGTTTTATTCTCCATTCCTTTCCTAATAATTCCTAGCATTCTATTTGCTTTCTTGGCCACCATCGTACACTGAGCAGAGAATTTCAACATATCTATGATGGCTCCTAAATCCTTTTCCTGGGTGGTGACTCCTAATGTGGAACCCTGCATGGTGTAGTTATAATTTGAGTTGCTCTTCCCTACATGCATCACTTTGCACATGTCCACATTAAATATCATCTTCCATTTGGATGCACAGTCTCACAAATTCCTCTTAAAATTTTTCACAATCTTTGTATAATTTTGTATCTGCAAATTTAATCACCTCACTTGTCATTCCCATCTCTAAGTCATTTATAAATATGTTTCCCTGTATGTACCCAAATCAGTCCTGACTCTCTGTCTTCATCTGCTGGAAGGGAGGCAAAACCCAGGAATCTAGACTGATCTGTGGTACTAAAGGAACGAAAGTTAGCAGGTAAGAACCAATTTTCCTTAAAAAGCAGTGATCCCAGTATAGGTCCATTGAGAAAATTGACCATTTAGCTGTACTCTGTTTTCTATCTTTTAACCAGTTCTCAATCCACAATAGACATTGTCTCCTATCCTATGATTTTTTCTCTATACATACCCAGATCAGTCCAGACTCCTGGGTTTTGCCTCCCCTCCAGCAGATGGAGACAGAGAAAGTTTTGACAGACTCTGCCTTATATACCAAGGTGCCACCCACAGTCTGCCACTATTACTCTTGTCTACAGCAGATGGTGAAGGTGAAAAACTCACATCCTGTATTGGTTACTTAAAAAAAAAAGAGGGGTCCTTCCGGCCCATTCTTGATTTAAAGCAGGTCAACAGATGCCTTCGAATACCCCGCTTCCGCATGGAGATGTTACGATCTGTCATTGCGTCGGTTCAACCAGATTAGTTCTTGACGGAGGTGTATTTACACATCGGGCTCCTGTTATGTTCTCCTCCTCCAGAGGGGAGGAGTTAGCAATCTGCTGTCGCTCACCCCGCCAGGAGGGCGGAGTTAGCAAGCTTGTTCTGCTGTTCTCCTGAAAGGGGAAGGAGTAGCGATATGACATGACCTGCTCCTCCAGAGGGGAGGAGCTAGCTATCTGTAGATCTGTTAGCGAACTGCTGTTAGATGCTCCTATAAGGAAAGGAGGTAGTACTCTGATACCAATCTGTTAAGGAGTAGCAATCTGTTATTTATTTATTTATTTAACAGCTTTTCTATACTGACATTAGAATACACATCATATTGGTTTACATCTCAACAGTAAGTGGAAAATACAATGAACAACGTGATCGGGAGCTTGGGACTCCCATGACAGCATGGCTAATTCAGCCCTGCTATTGACGGGAAAAAGCAAGTTTGCTTACCGTAAATGGTGTTTCCGTAGATAGCAGGATGAATTAGCCATGTTGACCCACCCTCCTCCCTGGCAGTCACCGTCTTTGCGAACTACAGCTTAATCACAGACTGAGGAGAATCTGTTACTTTTCCTGCGTGGGAACACACGCGCAGCCGCAGAGAGCTAAAATCTAAATCTCTGCTTTGTAAAGCTCCGCCTCCTGGACCTGATTGACAAATCCCCTGACAGCATGGCTAATTCATCCTGCTATCTACGGAAACACTGTTTATGGTAAGCAAACTTGCTTTTATTTGCCTCAGTTTAAGAAGAAAGAAGCAGAGGGACAACAAGCAGATTCTTTGCAAGAAATGGATATTTTGGATTTGACTGGTTTCTTGGGAAAATCTGATTCTGAGCAAGCATGCCCTTCCACATTACTGATCCACTTGCCACTGGACTCAGACTTTTCTTTAAATGTAGAGATATCACTTTTTTGAATTCCAAAGTGAGAATGTTTCCAGATGTTACTAGGAGGCTTTATTTTTTTTTTAATATCATAAGAAGAAGAATATCCTTGCAAATGTATAATTAAATATCATTATGTTTGATATTTTTTTATATCTCAGCTTATGGCTTTTATGAGCCACTAAGAAAGAATTAAGATTACATATCCCTTGCCGAGTTCTCTGTTATTGGGACAGTAGGTTTAGACATGCCTAATTGAATTATCTGGATTTCGTGTCATCACTTCTGATTTTATATATATATATATATATATATTGATGAGTTCCCTTGACAATTTGGATTGGATCTTCCCTAATATTTTTGTGGACTTGGCTAACAGAGCACTTTACTGTTTTTTGTGGTTACTATGTTAATCTAGGCTTTATTTCTTATGCTCCTTCTAGTTTTTCTAAATCAAGTGTCATTACTTGTAATGATTATGTTGAAATTCAATAAATAATACATTTAAAAAAAAAGCAGACCCTTTCTTTGTGGACGTTTTCAAAGTGCATCAACTCTTCTGTCATAGTGCATTAGATCAGAGCTATGGCAACTTCCATTGCCCAGAAGAGACCAGCATCTTCACAAAACATCTGTAAAGCTGCGATATGGTCTTCTGTTCACATCTTTACAGAGTTTTATTTCTTAGATTCCCCCCAAGACAGCCATTCTTCTTCACAATGTATTCAAGTAGTACCTTCAACTTCTCCTTCTACTTTTGGGTTGTATTTCTACCCACTTTTAATTTAATGCAACCCTTCATCTTGGGAGTCCCCACTGTGTGGCTATTTCTGTAAGCAAGGTTGCTTACCTGAAATGGGTGTTCTCTGTTGATAACAGGTCAAATTAGCCTGCCTCCCAGAACTTGAAGTACATTTTGTAAATGACTGTTAATTGCTGAGGGAAACTCATGTGACAGCAGCAGCAAAAGAATTTCTGCACATGCTTAGGTCCTTCAGAAATTCAGAGATCACAATTTTTTCCTGTAAAGTGCCATAGGATGACATCCCAATTTCTGCAGTTGATTTGTTCTGTTGTCCATGGAGAACACCCCTTACAGGTAAGCAACCTTGCTTTCTCCTGGATAATTGTGACTACTAGACCTATGTCCCAAACTGACAACCCTAGAGACTGGAATCATTCACGTGTGCATAGAATAGGAAGATCACAAGCATCCACAGAATAGGTGTCCCCCACCCTGTGTGTCAACAGCTCTTGGGGTACATGTCCTCTGTTCTGCTCCTCCGGTGTGTAGTGAACAGCTCTTGAGGTAAGAGTGTACGTCTATAGAAGCTTTTTTAGTGCATTTATACAAGCTAACAAATATAAAGATCCAATGAACCGATTCCAGAGATTAAAGCTAAAATACATCACATATAATCGTTAGTTTAATAAAACAGCATAAATCAATAATAGAAATACCAAGTCAACTATTGGGCAAGAAAGTTAAATTGCAAATGTAATATTTATAAAGGCTATACAATTCATAACTATGAGATAAAATGCAAGACATAAAAGCAAACTTTCTAGTTCATGTGCTATTCAGAAGTATTTGCTGGAAAAGTAGTCTTCCAGAGATGCTAAGCCAATTTGTTCAGGTTCTTCTTGGAATCTGCTTTTCTGGATTTAATAGAGGGATTCTATTCATTTGTTACAGGAAAATAATTCTCATTAATGGAGGCAACATTATTCCAGAAATTTTGTTAGGGTCTATATCCTTATAAGGATTATAAACCAAGGGAAAAGTATCACCAGCACAGCATTACTCAGACCCTTGAGTGACTAAATATTTGTCTCATCTTTCTTTCAAAACGCCAGTCAAGGGAGTGAGTAAACCTAGAAAGCTTAAGGTAATAAGCAGCAGAGTGGCAAGAAAATAGATTTCACTTTATTAAAGAAAAACAGCTTCTCTGCTCATTGCTTTACGTTTTTTCCTTTGCTTGTAAAGACAAGGAACTCTGGAGCTGCCAGCAATGTGCAGTGGCTCCCCTTCTGGGCCTAGACGTTGCAGAATGCGGGCACCTGGAACATACCTGGGAACTTTGCAGTTGGGGTTACCCTGAGGTTTGTACTTTCACTTTGAGAACTGATACAACGTTATGCATGGTATTTGTCCTAACTTGGACAACTTGAAAATTGGCCCATGCTGTCATTTTCTTTCTGAAATTTATTTTTGCAGATTATACTGCTATTGAATTCTCCAAAACTGGCGCCAAACATGTTCAGGGGCCTGATGTATTATGTGTCTCACAAGATGTGAGCTGTGTAATGTTTGGTCTACAGTTTCTGAGAGGCAGTGCATAATCCAGGGTGCAGACTAGTGTGAGAGCTAATGGAAGAGGAACTGAAAGGTAATTTTAAAAAAATCCCTCTTTCTGCTCATGCAGAGCTTCAGATGTCTAATGTAAGAGCTATAGTTTGTATTCCTGTCAAGCAAATTTAAGCAGATGAATAGCCAAAATGTTTAAACGCAATCTGTAAATTCTGGCCACACATTTTTCAGCAGTCAGTATCTCCCTCAGAGATAGAGGTCTGTATGTGTAGTGTTACAGAATAAAGCACATGCCTGTATAGCCTCTGCGCCCTCATGGGAGCAGTGCACAGCTGGAAGAAGCATTTCAGATCCATAAGAGGGTAGATCCAGCCACAGAGATGAGCTCGGCAGCACCATCCTGTGGCTAGCAGAATCACTGAAATAGAGAGTTCTTATTTCTGCTAGAGACAGCCAGATCCTAAATGTAAAAATTGTAACAGGAGAGCCAACAAAGTTCTGGCCAGTACAGGTAGGTTGTTGGAAGGCTAGAATCAGTCACAGTAATCCATGCTGGACTATTGTAATATGTTATACAACAGTCTGAAAATGAAGCACCTGCAACTAGAACTAATAAAAAAAAATGCCGCAGCAACACTTTTAGAAACATAGAAATGATGGCAGAATAGGACGTGGCTATATCGATTTTTGTATATTATTTATAAAGTGTTTTTTTTAAAGTCCCATTGAAAAATGATGATTATAAAAGTCCCAAAACCTTAGGAACACACATCTGTGCCCTAAACCGTAGTTGAGAAGCCCTGCCATGTGATGAGAGACACATCTTCTTTATATTTCGCAAAAATTGATTTCACCTTTGTTTTGAGGAATTTTACAGATTGTCGATCCACGGGGGTAATTTACCTCATACAATGCCCATGTAACTTATGGTATGTGGGCAAAACTCAGCGAGCATTGAAGACCCGTCTTATAGAACATCGATCCTGCATTTCAACGGGCCGACTGACAGCTCCACTGACAGCACATTGTATTCAACATCATCACATTTTTGATAACTTAAAAGTGTGTGTACTTGAGCAGCTATCCCCTAACTGGAGAGGAGGGGATTTTAATGTCCGGCTTTTACGTGCAGAGCAAAGATGGATTTACCGACTGCAGACTGTTGAACCCAATGGTTTAAATTCAGCACTAGAACTTCAAGTGTTTTTATGAATAATCACATTTTTTTATTTATTATTACACACTAGGAATCATGATAACCACCACCTTAAATTGGCCTGTCACAGATTGTTTATATATTACCATAACAACGCGAGTCAAAGATGGAAGCACGTCATGACATCATTACGTCGAAAAGCGCGGGCTTTTTAAAGGGAAAGCAGTTCGGGCTTCACTTGGTCCCACATATCGCGAAAAACTTTTTGGAGACGTTCGCGTCCGGGAAGAAGGTTTGTGCTGTGGACATCTTGAGCTAAGTATTTTTTATTTTGGTTTTTTTCTGGAAATCACTATGTTTGTAATTTTTTAAATCATTAGCATCTGTCCTAAGATTGAAGCTTAAAATTACTCCTGAAGAAGCGATTCAGCCATCGCGAAACACCGGCCGTTGTCGGGGCTTCTCAACTACGGTTTAAGGCACAGATGTGTGTTCCTAAGGTTTTTGGACTTTTATAATCATCATTTTTCAATGGGACTTTAAAAAAAACACTTTATAAATAATATACAAAAATCGATATAATACGCTGCAAGTGACGAGTAGTCCGGACGGCAAGTTATATCACTGCCGTTGTCTGGCTTGCTGATGCAGCATCCTTCAATTTAAAGAAATTGTATAGTTGACACAGCATCGAGAAACAACGATACATTTTGGGTCTTTTTGTTATGTTTAGTTTTGATGGATAAGACTTTTTTTGTTCTTTTGGTTTGGATTAGAATAGGACGTGGCCCATCCAGTCTGCCCAGTAAGCCTGTGCTGTGTAGGTTATTTATTTTTCTTTAATTTATTTAAAACATTTATAGCCTGCCTTTCCTACGTTCAGGGTGGGTTACAATATCACATTCATAGATTTTTTTTATACATGGCGGCAAAGTCACATAAAATAAAAATTGCAGAGCAGTGAGTAGTCAAACAATAATAGACCTAGATTTAGACATTAAAATTGAGTTTAAATAAAAAAGTCTTTAAAGCTTTCTTAAAATACCTAGGAGGTTTCTCAGTTCATTTGGTAATGAATTCCAAAAGGTTGGACCTGCTATTGAAAGTGCTCTTCCCCTAGTGTCATCCAGACGTGCAATTTTAGGGGAGGGGATATCCAGTACATTCTGATTTGCTGATTGGAGGGATCTCGCTGGGGAATGTATTTTCATGATGGTGTTTATCCATGGTGATTGAACATTAGGTATGAGAGAATGTACGACTGTGGCAAGTTTATACTGCATTTTGAATGCTATTGGTTACTGTGGAGTTACTGTAAAATTGGGGTAGTGGGCTCACGAACTGGGTGTCAGTCAGTAAGCGAGCTGCAGAGTTTTGGATAATCTGTAATGGCAGAGAGTATATTTAGGCAAGCCAATGAATAAAGAATTGCAGTAATCTATGCTAGAGAACAGCAATGTCTGTAAAGCTGTGCGGAAATCAATGGGATCCAGAAATGGCTTGAGGTGTCGTAACAGCTTCAATTTGTGATAGGAAGTCTGGTTAGACTTTTAATTTGAACATTCATGCTTAATGAAGGATCAATTTGCATGCCAAGATTTCAAAGAGATTTCATCATTTGAATACTTTGACCATTAATAGTAAGTTCAGATGGGGCGTTGCATAATGAGAATCTTGTGAATTGTATTATTTCAGGTTTTTTGGATGTTCAATGATAGCTTCATTTTGAGATAGCCAATTTTGAATAGTAGTGAGATAATTCAAAAGAACTTGTTCAGTTTGTGTCCATGTTATTTTATTAGCAAATAAAAATTGTACATCATCTGCATATAATCCGTAGTGAAGGTCAAGATTTGCAAGTACTCGGCACAATGGTGTCATATAAATATTAAATAACATCGCTGACAACGCAGAGCCTTGGGGAACTCCAGATGTAACTGTCTGCCAGGATGAGGTGTACAATTCAAATTTAACTTGTAAAGCGCAAGTTTGACAAAGAGTTGAACCAAGCCAATACCTTCCCTGTTAGTCCTAGTGCGCTCAAACGGTTTAGCAATATGCTATGGTCAGTTGTATCAAATGCTGCAGAATGAAGCTAGTACCATGTTCAAAGCCACGTCTTTTGATATCAAAACTAGAGAACAATAGTAATTCAGTACTATGAAATTTGCAAAAACCAAATTGATATTGGTCTAGTACATTATTACAGTCAGTGAAGAGGGTCAACTGAGGGGTGCACATTTCGAGGATCTTGACAACGTATGACAAGGAGGATATTGGCCAGTAATTTGTCAACACTGAGGGATCGGCGTTGTGTTTTTTAAGGATAGGCTGAACTACGGCTCTCTTAAGGGAGTCTGGGATATAACCTTTACTAAGTGAGGCATTGAATCAATTGCATATTAAAGTACAAGTGTCAGTTTTATTGATTTTAAGAGTGTTGTAGAACAGGGGTTTAAGCAGTAGAATGAGGAGTTCATGTTTGAAATACATTCAATTATGTCTTCTTCTGTGACAGTATTAAATTCAGCCCAAGGAGCGTTGTCAGGATGGAATTCATTATCCATTGTGTGAGTTGCAGTTGTAATGGAGCTTCTAATTTTATTCACTTTTTTGTCAATAAAGTACTTGGCAATTATATCCGCGGTATTCAGATTTGAATCTGTTACAAGGAGTGCAGATGAGTTTGAGGCGGGCTTAATAATTTGATTTATCATTTGATATAATTCAGCAGGTTTATTAAACGATTTTGCTAGTTTCTAATATATGTACTTTTTCGTTTTCAGGATCTCGTTTTGGTAAGCTATGAGATGATTTTTTGTATAAGGATAAGTTCTCGGTGCATGGATTGAAAGTGCCATCTCCATTCCAGCCTCCTTAGTTCACATTTTTTACACTGGAGGGTGTTAGAAAACCAAGATGGATTCTGGTGATGGTTCTTTTTAAATTCTTTAATAGGACACAATTTGTCGAGGGTGGATTGCAAGGCATTTTTCCACAGAGTTAGAAGACCTGTAGCTGTTTCATCTGTATTTTTTGCAAGTAGAGAAGAAAGCTCACTGGCTAAGTCTTGAGGGTCAACAAAGCCATGTTTTCTTATTATACGGTTGTTATTTAGAGGAGGATGACTGCATCTGATTAGATGAAATTAAGATTGAAATAAGAAAATGGTCCGACCATGGACAGTTTTGGTGGAAGTGTCTACTGCAAAATCAGGGGCGACGTTTTTATTTACAAGCATAAATCAAGAGCATGGCCCCTTTACACGTGTCAGGGATGAGATGTTTTATTACCATCCACAAGCTAGGAAGGTGTCAAGAAAAGTACGGACGGTGTGCAATGGATGAGAAATATCTACCTGAAGATTAAAATCACCTAGAACAATAGTTTTTGGTGGACCTAATTGCAGATTAATAATGGCTTCAAGAATCGGAAAAGAATTGTAATCAAGTAGTCTGGAGTGGGCAGTAAATGAGACAAATGTTGATCGATTCAGGTTTTAACACAGAATCTCGTACTGATTCGTAAGGAGATGTGTCTACTTCTTTTATAGAATATGGCTAAGCCACTACTTCTGCATAATTATAAATTGTAGGGCAACCGGTTAAGTAGAGGGATGTCATAATCTTTAAGCCATGTTTCTGTTACACTGAAACAATCAGGATCAATGGTGCTTAACAGGTCATATGTAATAATTAATAAAATCAAGACGGTCGAGAAAACTGATAGAGCTGATGAAATTGGTTGGAATATTTTTCAAAACTCTGTTACGAGGAGGTGGTCACCAAGTACTTGTGATAGTTCGAGTATTGTAGCGGCCCTGACCAGTAATAACAGAAATACAAGACATTATAGTCTACAGTTGTAATAATCAGTAGAGAAAACTCAACACAGGCATATGAAAATAACAAGCTCACCAAGGTGGTAAGGTGCACGCAACGCATGTGCCTCTGGCGTCCGGCCCCAGGTTAAGTGCCCAGCGCCCGGTAGATGATGTCAGGTGTGAAACATCTTAATGTCAACTGTGTCTATTTTGAACCCTTTCAGCTTAGATTTTTTTTGGATTCTCGTGTTTAAGAAGCCTCTTAAGATCGCGTGGTGCTTTGGAATTATGAAGTCTTGATCGGTCTCTCTTATTCTTTTTCTTATTTTTTTTTTCTCCTTTTATTTCTTCACTCGTTTTCCCTTTTCTTGGGTCTCCCAACTAAAAAGAACCACCTGTTCACCAAATGAGACCACAAAACACAACTTACCATAGTAGAAGTCTCAAAAACACTCAGGAAGTTCTCACACCACCAACATTAAAAGACAAACAGCCATTCAGATGCTGTGCATGCACAGAAGCTTATGTGGTGTGTGTGGTGTGTCTTTAAAGCAACTGTATGCCAAACAAAAACCCTCACTCACTGTTTAAACCATTCGGTACAAGAGAACCCATTTCATAAATCCACCTCTGCCCTTTCTGCACTAATAAACAATTGACATCTTCCCCTATTGTTACAAAACTCAAAAGCGAATGCCTGATATAACATGGCCCTGTTATACCCAATGCTGCATGTGTGGAGCTTCCACGATTCATATGGATTCCACTGCATTGCTCTGTTAATCTCATTTTATTAGGTCGCTTTGTCTTATCCATGCAAATTAAGTGACATGGGCACATAACTATATAGACAGCCTCGGCAGTTCAGGGTATGATTTGCATGAGTTATGCATCTACAGTGAGGGGTATTGGAATGAGAGTGAAAGGGGGAAGACTCAGGAGTAATCTTAGGAAATATTTATTTATAGAGAGGATAGCGGATGCTTGCAACAGCCTCCCAGTGGAGGTGGTGGGGATAAAAACAGCCTCTGAATTCAAGAAAGCATGGGATAAACAACACATGGGCTCTCTAAGGAAGTGATGGGAATTATAAAGCTAGATTAGTTGGATGGATGAGCAGACTAGACAGGCCATAAGGTCTTTTTCTGCTGTCACGTTTCCATGTTAAAAGCGTGTAAGTTGCCAGCGGAATTAATGGAGAGCTGGAATCTGGGCAGCGTTTTGATGCCTGCCTGCCTTGCTTTGGGGGGGGGGGGGGGGGGGGAAGAGCTCAAATTACAGGTGCTGCTATTCCAGGCTCTCTCTCTCTCTCTCTTCCTGGGAAGCAGTTGGTGAGGCTGAATCATTCTGGAATATCCCAGGGACTCAGAGCTGTGGAAGCGCAGTTAAAGCCCATATTGTAGCCTGCGAGCACCCAGACAAAGACCACTTTTCACTGCTGGCGGGACCTAACTTCAGCTTCCCATTCAGCATGTAAACACTCAGCGTTCCTGCAGCTCCTCGCCTCTTTCCTTGCTCAGATGCAGACCCAGGGCACCTGAAGTCCCTCTACCTCTCACCTGCTCTGCTTCCGCTCCTCGGTGACATGAAAGCTTAGGCCAGGATGGGGAATGACTTCTTATTTCATGGATATTTTAATGTTTTGTTTTTTTTTAATTCGTATTCCACCTTTTGTGACTGGTCGGCCACTTCAGATATCACTCAGTTACTGTAGGTATTTCCCTATCTCCGGAGGGCGTTTGTACCTGTAAGGGTACAAGGGGGGGAAAAAAGAACTTGTACAGCTTCCAGATTAGCAACGGCTGCCCCCTTTTGGCACCAAAAAGCTTTCCCTGTGCTCCTTCAAGGTCTCCTAAAGCACTTAAGGTTTCATTATTCTATCCCTGAGCTACAGAACTTGCGGTAAGCAGGCACAGTCTCTGAGGACGAGCAACCTTCATCATAATGGGTCAGGTACGCCCTGAATGAGGTTTGCCCAGCTTCTGGAAAATCCTGGAAGGGGCTTTCTAAGTACATGCAGGGTTTTGTGCAACCTCTCATGGCCTTGCAGCAGTCAGTACACTGTGCTTCAGGTTACTTTCAGGCATTTTCCCTGCACTTCAGTGCTGAGCACAATTTTCTTTCTGTTTTACATCAAGTCTCTTTTTCACATTGGCCATGGGCTTTTATTTTGCCTTCATAGGTTGACAGCACTTTTAAAGATTTTTATTTTTTTTTATTTTCATTTAGCTCAGCAGTCCTGCGGTGCTGTGCCCTCAAGTGACCATATAATGTTCATGTTCAGTGCGTCTTTCCTCCATGGACAAGCAGGAAAGGCAGCATCTAGGCATCTATTTTCCTCGCCCTGCCCAAGAAGCAAGCCAGCTGGCTTCAAGCAGTGCCCAAAGTGCACTGGGAAAATGTCTATGACTGATCATCACTCCAAGTTACATGAATTTTTATTTCTTCTTGGTTTAGTCACACTTTGTACAGTCAATAAACTATACTCAAGGCCTGTTACAATACATTATAAAAGATAACTCACTGCATCATAATAAAACAAAAACTAAAAATATATTAAATATAATCAGACAAATTAAAACATCATTATAATACAATTAATACAGCAAAATAAATACAATAAAAATAGTAATAGAAGCTAAATACCCCATTATACAATATATTACCTAACTTTCTTAATTATAACCAAACTCCCAAAGAATCCAGCACTATCCCTTCCTCCTCTTCTCCCCCTCCTCTCCCCCTCCCCCCACCCAAAAAAAAGGGAAATCCTAAACCCACTTCTCACTAGCCAAAACAAAAAGAACCTACACTCATCCCCAAAAACACGCTTCCCCGTCCCCAGTACTGGAGAGAAGGCCACAAGATATGATCAAGGATGTCACCTAGAGTGCTGGGGTCTTGGGGGGAGAGGCTCCAACACTTTCTGACTGGTGAGAATAAGTCCAGCAGGAAGCTGGCCTCAAAGTCCCCTACACAAGACCCAAGGAGCCAACTGCGGTCCATGTTAACAGTAATTGGTATTGGGACTTTCCGATGCTATAACGATAGTATTGCAGCTCTCTGATGGGACAGGATAATGAACGATAAGCACCAAAACACTCTCCTCGATAACGTAAGCAGTCTGATAAAGAGAAAATGTTGAAAGTTTGCAGAGTGACAAGTGGAATGCTGTTGACTTGTGTTGCTTGAGGACACTGGAGTAGAGCATGGTTGTTTCTAGATCAGTACAGATCTCCTAGGTCATCTTCATAATCTTGCACACGGGTCCATCTCGGTGTAGAGGGGGGGGGGGGGGGCAGACTGTGAACCAGGGAAGCCAGGGTTCAAATTCTGTTCGCATTCCTTCTCACCTCGGGCAAAGTCACCTTCACCACTTCATTGCCTCAGGTACAAAACTCATTTACGAAAGTTTTCCCCATTCTGTGTCTGAACGGGAAAACTGCTCAGTAAATAATGAGGCCCTTAGATCGCAAGTCTCTGGGGGCCAGGGAAATATTTACTGTTACCTGAATGTAACCCACTTTGAAGTGTGTCTGACAGCCCATGAAAGGCAGAATGTAAATCAAAAAAATTAAATGGGTGTGCAGCCATATATTCTAACTTTAGACTAGAAGAGCTGCCTGCACCCCTCCCTGGAGGGCCCCATCCTTCTCCCTTGCATGGGCACTTTGTTCTCTGGAGGTTCCTATTCTTAGCAGCACAGTGGGGCTTGTGGTGGCCAGAATTGCTGTGGGAGTTAAGTAATGAAAGAGGCATAAGAGGGGGCGTGGCATCTGAACCCGCAGGACAGAGTGCAGTCCAGTCCAGACAGCCCCCACGGTTACAGGAGCCTATTCCTGGAGTTCGCAGCGAAGGCTGTTGTCGATCCAGAAAGAAGGAAAAGAAACCTGTGTTTTATTTCCGTTTGCACTCGTTGGATCTCGTCCTTGTCGCCTTTCGCTCGTGGCAGGAAAGCAGCAGCCAGGATCAGTGAGAGAGCCTGCTGATGTTACACTATTTTTTTTTAAAGCGTCTCCATATAGCGCTGCCTGCATCTGTTATAGCGCTATAAATACAATAGATAGCAGGAGGAAAGAAGAGACACCCTATGGCTGGGACAAAGTAGAAAGTGAACGCCTACATCTCTGTGTATCCGCCTGCAGATGTGTACCTATCTGTACGCATGTACGTGCGTGTGTGTGTGTGTACAGTTAGTTTATATATTCCTAATACAGATGGCATTCTGTCAGTGCTGTGGCTGAGGGGCATCAATGCTGCTCCTGTTGAATGTCTCTCATCTTAGCTTTAGGATTACCACCAGGGAGTTTTTTTTTTTTTCATGTCCCCAGCTGACACAAGAGCTTTCAAGTAAGCAGGCTGAAATGTTTGTTAAGGAAACATTTCCATTAAAAATAGTTTGGGAACTTTGAAGGTTGTTTGAAAAGGTTCTCATTATGCATTTTCTCTCCCCCCCCCCCCCCCCCCAAACTATCAAAACATCACTGGCTACAGTCCGTAAGCACCAAGGTCTGAGTGTCAGGATTCATATTCCTAGCCTCTGGATGCAACAGGATCCACACATGCTTGCTCTAAAGCCAGATTCCTCGTGCATAGAGAACCGTGGGCTTTGGAATCCCAAGGTCCTACAGAGCCAGAATTTCAAGGCCCTACAATGATGGGTTTCAAAATCCCCAAGCACCTACAGAACCACAGCCTACATAGTAATAGTCGGCAGAAGACCAAGCGGTCCATCCAGTTTGCCCAGCGAGCTGAACGTAGTGGAAACTGCCACTCCATGCAGATCACCCCCAAGCCCTCTGTCAAGGGTAGTAACTGCCGCTCCGTGCAGGTTATCCCAAGCCTTATCGTAAGGGTAGTAACTGCCGCTCCGTGCAGGTTTCTCCAAGCCTTATCTTAAGGGTAGTAACTGCCACTCCGTGCAGGTTTCTCCAAGCCTTATCTTAAGGGTAGTAACTGATGCTCCGTGCAGGTTACCCCCATGCCTTCTGTTAAGGGTAGTAACTGCCGCTCCGTGCAGGTTACCCCCATGCCTTCTGTTAAGGGTAGTAACTGCCGCTCCGTGCAGGTTACCCCCATGCCTTCTGTTAAGGGTAGTAACTGCCGCTCCGTGCAGGTTACCCCATGCCTTCTGTTAAGGGCAGTAACTGCCGCTCCGTGCAGGTTACCCCCATGCCTTCTGTTAAGGGTAGTAACTGATGCTCCGTGCAGGTTACCCCCATGCCTTCTGTTAAGGGTAGTAACTGCCGCTCCGTGCAGGTTTCCGCAAGCCTCGCTCCATGCAGGTTTCTCCAAGCCTTATCTTAAGGGTAGTAACTGCCACTCCATGCAGGTTTCCTCAGTCCTTAACTTAAGAGTAGTAACTGATACTCTGTGCAGGCTTCCCCAAGCCTTACCTTAAGGGTAGTAATATTTGCAATCAAAGCCAAGCAGTTGTCAAACCCATAACAAAATTACTGTTAGCAACAATTTTACGGGGTGACCAGCTTTCTTGATAATTCAAACAATGCTGCTTGAACATGCTTTGCTTTTGGACTTGGCTGTAGAAGCAGTCCTTTGCTACGTAATACTTTTTCCCAAATGCCGGCTTATCAGTACCCTGAACCATAAAAATCATGGGCCAGCACTGGCTGTTGTCTGAATCCAATTCAGAATCTCAAGCTCCAATAAAAAAAAGCTGTGGACTTCAAAATCTGTTGGCCATGGTAATGCAAATGTTTATTAGCTGATTCAGAATGCTGATATATTTTAGTTTCCATTACTCTGTAGCAATCCCCTTTGCCCCATCGATTCAGTGATGGGGCTATGAGCTACATCTCCCTCACTCCAGCTGCAGGGAATTGGGGTTAGCTGGCTGTACGGTGCTGATCACATGGATTGTCAACACTATCACGGACTGATGGATCGCACAGGCTGCTGGCAGTACCGCATCCAATCACTCTGTACAAACTCTTTTCCCAGACTGAAAGGTTCTGTATAATTCATATGAAAGATCTTCTTGATCTCATTAGTCCCTCCTGATGCAGCCTCCCTTGAAACACCGTGTCAAGGGACTGACTCTGCATCACCAGCCAGTTTGTAACAAATCTGTTGATTGCTCTGCTAGATACTGATGAATTAACAAAATCCCATGGATTTACACTTTCACTGAAGTGACTGAATTTATAGATCTCTTCCCTGTAATATAATCACACTCCTGTTCTTGGATTACCAGACTGATGACACAAATCGATGGTACACCACACCAATGACAGAGATTTGGTTAAAAAAAAATTAAAGAAAAGGTCCAAATCGTATTTTATGAGCTGTAACATACTGCTGATCAAAGCAGCTCTTGTTCCCATCAAGTTGCATGTGATCACGCTTCATTACCTTAAGAGCGAGTGAGTGAGTGAGTGTGTGTGTGTGTGTGTGTGTGTGTGTGTGTGTGAGAGAGAAAATATGTATTAGAGATCCATGCATCCTCTGCGATTCTTGCCTTTTAATTTCCCTGTTTAACCTGTAATTACAGAACCTCAGTGTGGGAGCTGCACCAAAGCAGCATGCACACTATGAGAGTAAGGGCCCGGGAGGCCTCTGTCTAACCTGTCTCTTGTGGCATGAGGAGGGCGTGTGCCTGCACTCAATCCACTGGGCTGGCAGGAAGCTCCTTCAGCCATTGTAATTACAAGGACTAATTATATCACTGCCTGGTAGAGGCAGCTCCAAGCCACAGTGGGCTACTCGTGTGCTTCCCCTCTCACCAGAAGATCCAAATATAATCACGGAGGACAGTTAATGGATAGGTACAAAAACTCAACTCTGTGGAAAATATTTACATGGTCAAAGCTTTGCTTTTCTGTTCTCCGAGATTCACCCTGTGCGATGAAATAGCATGCAGAACCTGCAGCCCAGAGAACAAACTCGCATATACATTGTATGTGTGTAACATGCAGGAACTGTGCAGTATGAATATGTATAATATGCAGTGAATGTAGCGTGCCGGCATGGTTAAAAGGTGAGGTGAAACAAGCTATTTTAGCCAAAAGAAAAAAAGACCTGAAAGAAGAATCCATCTGAAGAAAATAAGAAAACGCATAAGCATTGGCAAGTTAAATCTAAAACACTGATAACACAGGCTAAGAGAGAATTTGAAAATAAGTTGGTCTTTTCACATAATAGAAACTTTAAAAAATATATCCGAAGCAGGAAGCCTGCGAGGGAGTCGGCTGGACTGTTGGATGACTGAGGAATTAAAGGAGCACTTACGAGCACGTCATGGAAAGACTAAATGAATTCTTTGCTTCTGTGTTTAATAATGAGGATGTCGGGGAGATACCGGTTCCGGAGATGGTTTTCAAGGGTGACTATTTAGATGAACTGAACTAAATCACGGTGAACCTGGAAGATGTAGTAGGTCGGATTGATAAACTGAAGAGTAGCAAATCACCTGGACCAGATGGTATAAACCTCAGGGTTCTGAAAGAACTAAAACATTTCAGACCTATCATTATCACAGTGTTCCTTGTTTTCCTGTGGGTTACCACAAAGAGATAAGCATAGGGCAGTCAGAAGAAGGCAGGAAACTATGCACACCGCTGGTTACCTCTTTCTGCATTATCTGCCATCAAATTTTACGATGTTCGTTTCGGGCCTCCGCTTGGTAAATAACACCGGGTATTTGGATCTGATGAGTATCAACTTTCTCAAAGGGCTTTGATGGGGGGGGCAGGCGAACATCAGTTTGGCATTGCTTCTTCTCTGCTTTCTAAATGTAAACCTCCCCCCTCATTTGGCTTCCTGCCCACTTCCAAATACAGTTTAAGGTTCTCTCACGCGCCTATAAATGCATCCGCTCTGCAGCTCCTCATTACCTCTCCTCTTTCCTACCCTCCTCATTAACTCCATTCACTGGGCAAGTCGACCTTATCTGTGCCCCATTCCCCTCCACCACCAGGCTCCCTGCTTTCCACCATGCTGTGCACGACACCTGTTGGTGCGCCATGCTCCTTCTCCAGCAACGTTCCGATCCAACCTTTTCTACCATAAACATACCTCCCACAGACCTTTCGTGCTGGCTAGACTGTAGCCTCCACGCAGAAGGGATGGTCTCTCTTACGCATATCTGCACAACGTCAGCACTTTAGAAATGATAACTAGTAAGCAGCAAGTTAGTGAGTGAATCGACCTATTTCATTTTTACATTTCCCTTCCATTCTCTTTATGCACACTCAGGCACAGCTCTAGGCGTGAAGGAGTTTTGTAATGTAGCGTGTGCTTAGTTGGTGGCGCTGATACTCGCCGTTTTGGAAAGGTGAGCCTCATGCAAGCCCACCCACAGGACACAGTCATCGATTTAGATCATGTTTTAAAAGCGTCTGACTGGACCTCTTAAATAGAAACAAGCACTCACGATTTAAATCTGGTTTTAAAAACTGCAGGGGAGTGGAGGGGAATATATTATTTGGAAATAAAAAAAATAGCTTGAAAGCTCTCCTTCAAGGAACTAACCGAAGCCAAACATTCTGGAATAATCTGTGAAACCAAATGCATACAAAATACGTCATGATAACTTTTCCCTCTGATTGTGCCATTGGAAAATGAGAATTCCTCCTGTATGCCGTGTTTTCATCCAAGCTATTCTGAGAATGTACTCCTCGTGCAGAAGCACGTATTATTGCATTTAGGTGCCTTATGAGGACACATCAGCTCTGAGTCTATGAAATGATTTATACAGCCATGCAGAATGGAGGTGTGCCCGACATGAGAGGGGGGATGGAGATGAGGGATAGTGGGATGGGGGATCAGGGATGAAGTGTGGATCAGGTTAGAGGCAGGATGGTGGGATAAGGCAGCGAGATTTGCACGAGGCTCAGGCGTGGACTGGAGATTAAAGGAGGAGATGAAGATTGGGGGATGGGGTGGAGAATGGAGGTGCGTCTGAAATTAGTGGAGGGAGGCTTAGGCTAGAGTTTGGAGGTGCATCTGACACTATATGGGGGGAAGGGATGGACAACAGAAGTGCATGCAAGATGCAACGGACTCGGAGGTGGGATGGAGGCCCAGGGTGGTGACAAGTGCAGGGTTTTTTTCCCCCCGAAGACGACGTGCAATGCACAGATGGGTAACATCATCACTTGAGACCAACTGGATCTTTTTCCAGATAATTCTTAGAAATACTTCTGTGCGTCTGCACTCCCACATCTTCACAGGACGTCTCACGTCGTCTTGCTTGCCACGCTGCATTACAGATGTTACTTTCTAATCAGGACATCATTCCCCGACTAGATGTTAAGGTTTGGGTTTTTTTAGGCTTTTTTTCCCCCAGCTTTCGGCATTCTTGGGTCGCAAGTGCACCTCAGAAAACATTTTTGCGCCCCCATGTTTTGCCTGCATTCGTCGACTGTCCGAAGACCGCCCTCCCTCAATGGGGTTAAAAGTGCCACGCGTCGCTTCACGAAATGACACTCGCTTATAACCATATTAGGAGGAGGTGTTCCCGGGGGGCGCGTTCGGATCAGAGGAAGAAAATTAAATGGGGCATAGAGTGTGCTTTCAAACTCCTACATGCGACATTTCCGGGGGGGGGGGGGGGGGGGGGAACCGCCTGCTCAAAATGCAGGGGTGTGGCAAGGTTCAGAGCAAGAGCACATGCATCGCTTCCCTCTGAAAATGGATGCAAGGTCCTGCAGGTTGAAAGCAACGGCGGACTTTGTCCCAACGAGGACAGGGTGAAACTTGTCCACGTGCAAGGTAGACATGGGCCTGCAAGGTCATTTCCAAAGGGAAACAGGCACCGCTCATGGCCCCACCGCGTCTCTGCTTCTCTCGGCCGTGAGCGGGATAGACTCCGCTCGCGGCCCCCACATGGCTGCTTTTTGCCGCCCCCTAATGGATGACGCCCTAGGCAACCGCCGAGTTTGCCTATTGGGAACGCACCGGCCCTGCCTGCGCGTAGCTTTCAACATGTTCGAGGGAGAGCGATATTTGGACGCACGATTTAAGAACATAATGCATCCCCCCCTCGATGATCAATGCCCTCCCCTCCGCTCTCTGGATAAAATATCTGCACAAGAGTAGTGCGCCCTCGCACACCTCCTCCAGGAAAAAAAAACCCAGAAAAGATAAACTAACACGCAGAACCGAGAAAAGAGTTTTAAGAATTCCATGGGAAAAAGGTTCAGTCGTTGTCCAGCGGCGATGACGTTACTCCTTCGGAGGGTCACCTGCTACAGGTAAAGCAGCTTTGCTTTCTCAGAAGAGGGAGGGGGGTGGAGAGTGGGAGTGGGGGGGGGGCCCGTCAGAGGTTAGAGAGGAAAGGGAGATCAGATGGGAGATGGTGAAAGGAGGTGTGTGAGATTAGAGGGGAGGATGGGGAACCGAGGGGGTCTCTGATGTTGGAGGGGGGTGACTGAGATCAGGGATGGGGAGTCGTACCTGATATTATCAGACACTTAGGGAATGGCATGCCTGCATATGTAGTTTGGTGGGGTTGGTATGAAGGTGTGAACCTGAGCTTTAGGGAGTGGCTGCCTGTGTGTTCAGAGGGAAGGAGGAGTGAGTGAGCCAGGGAGTTGTGAGTTTATACTTCAGATGGATCTGGCGGTCTGGAGAAGAGAGGGGGTAGGAGCAGGGGGCAGCCAGACAGCAGCTGAGTGAAACATGCAGCCAGGGCCGCCCACTCCCTGACTTAGCACACACCCTCTCACCCCTGCAGCCCTCCCACCCTGACCATCCCTTTCCAGCCTCCCGATCCCCTATCCATTCATCCACCCCTCCCTCCCACCCTTAAAAAAAAAAGCGATCTGGCCACCAGCAGCTCGGTGCCTGATGGAGCTATACTAGCCTGGGCAGCCGAAAGTCCAGCAGCTGCTGCTCCGGGCATCCTTTCTGCGGCCCAGCTGCCTCTGCCCTCCCTCCTCCTGCTGCCTGGGAGCCATAAGGGCATCTGCAGCAGCCCCCCCTGCCTGGCAGCATGCAGCAGCTGGGCCCCGGCCCCGGGAGGCGTCTCTGGGACTCAGGACTTCCCCTCCTCGCCCTGGTGCTGATGCTCTGGAGATGGTCTCCAGCCCAGGCAGGTAAGCGGCGGGCTCCGGTCCCCATCGTTGTCTTCTGCCCCGGGCACCCTTGGGAGCGGCCGCGCACCTCCAGAGGCTGCTGTGTGCGGGGGGGGGGGGGGGGGGGGGAGAAGGCAGGGTGCCACTGTCAGTAAGAGGGGGCACGGAGGGAGGGAGGGAGGGGGTCACTGTCGGGAATGGGGATGCTGATAAGTGGGTTACTGGAGTGGGGGGGGGGCACTCAGGGAGGAGACGCTGACGGGTGGGGAGAGGGTACTGAGGTGGGAGCACTGTCAGTAAGGGGGGCACTGACTGGGGGTACTGAAGGAGGGGGCTATTGTCAGCAAGAAGGCATTTATGGAGGGGGGGGGGGTACGCTGACCAGCGGTACAGAGATTGGGGGCTGCGGGGACATAGCGGTTGTACAGGGCAGGGGAAGGTTTAGATTGTTATTAGGGGTGGAAATAATACAAATTTTACAGCAGAATGCAGCACAGCAATAGGGGCCATCCTCAAAGACTTAAATTGCCATAAGTTTGGAATGGGGGAATACATGGTTTTTTAAATAAGGCTTAACTGTCATGCAAAAGAGAGTGGGAATATAACTGGTAGAGGCGTGAGCTCCTGCCGGCAGCCCCGAGAGGCTGTAACTGGGTTTGAATCCCGGCTCTGCCGCTGACAGGGGTCCCGACTCTACCTGTACTTCCGAAATGTCCTGACTGCGAAGCGCACGTCGGGGCTATATAAATGCTAACTGGGCTAGGTCTGGGGAGCTGTCATGGGCTCTATGATTTGAAAGATCAGTGCGTGTACCGGGCTATCCAGGAGCTGCTGCAGAGAGTCAGAGGCAGACGGGATTTAGAAGCAGCCAGAAATGGGGAGATGTGTTGTGAGGGGGGGGGGGGTCTGTCTGTAGCACAGGGCGTGCACAGTTTGCAGCTGGTACCATCCAGAAAAGTGGGGAGGGGGCCTACTTATAGGAAAGGATGTGCTGGCAGAGGGGTTGGTAGCCAAGGATAAAACGTTAAGTGACATTGTAGACAAACACCAAAGTGGCCCCATCCTGGATGTCCAGCTGAGATGCGCCTTCTTTCCGTGCACAGAAAATTCCCAAATGCAAACCCAACGCCAACTCCTCCCCCCTTCCACCTGATCTCTCCACCCCCTCCTATCACCCTCCCGTCCCACCGAGCATGACCAGGTCCAGGTATGTTTGTCGGAGCTCAGGCTGTGCCTTGCAGATGCTGCAGGAAGCACCAATGGTCCTTTTCCTCCATTTGGGTTGCAGTCGGGCCCTGGGTGCCCCTGAAGGCTGAGGGGGTAGAGAGGGGGGATCCAGTACCATCGATGGACCAGATGCATTTCATTTTGCAAATGCCCCAGCATGGAATCCCCAGGGGGAACTCAAATAATATTTTGCTAGCTCACCTCTGTATAGTTGAGCCCTCCTGGTTCCTCTCTCTCCCCATCCCAGGACCTGGGGGCTGCGGGGGGGGGGGGGGGGGGGGGGGGTGTGGAATGGGATTTACATTCCAGTCCGGCCCCACCGCCTTCACCTGTCACCCCATATCCGCTTTGACTGCGAGGGACAGCCCTGCCACTGGGATAACTGAAGCACACACAGGGCTCTGCTTACAGAAGGCTCTGTGTGTGTCCCGCAGGGGCTGGGGGGTGGACTGGGGCTGTCAGATGCAAGAGAGGGACACTGGATATTTATTTTGGTTTTAGGAAGCAAGTGTCAAACGCATTCCTCTTTGGGAACCCTTCCCGGGCTATCTTTAGCCCCCCTCTCTCCCTGATATTTTGGCAACTGCTTCCAATATCTCAAAGCACCCCCCTCACACACACACACACCCCCACCTCCCATCCTCCTCCCATCCTCCTTCCCTCCAAGCCGGGAAATAAAACGTTAAAAGCAGCATTTCCAACTGTTGGGATTGCAAAATATGTCTGTTGAATTACTTTGCAGGGATGATAGTTTTGAATTCAACCATCTCCTTTGCATGGAGGGGGGGGGGGGGAGATCTCTGGGGCTTGGGAGCCCTTTAATAAAATTCACAGTGAATGACTCATCTCAGCTGGGCTCAGGCAGTCAAAACATCTAAACTCTCTCTCTCCAGCAGAAGACCCTTATCGCTGCCCTGAAAACAGGATGAGTTCTTCCTGGATGTGTCTCTCTCCCCCCCCCCCCCCCCCCCGCTCTAACGCTTGCCAGATTTCCCCTCAGTGCCTTAGTTGCAAAGCGCAGAAGGTATTTTGGGATCTGGTTGCTCGTCTTTTCCCAACCCAAGCTCAAGGCCAAGTTACAATGCAGGTCCCTGTCCCAGAGGGCTTACAGTCTAAGGGCCAGATTCTTTTTTTTTTTTTGTGAATCAGGTAACTAAGTTTGTACCTGACTCGGCCCAAGGTCAGAAGGAATCTCAGCAGGATCCGAGCCCCGGCTCCACCAGCCGCCGGCCCCCTCGGACCACTAGACTACCTGCAACCTCGCAGCCAAGTTTTCAAAAACAAACGTCCTGCTTTCCGTGGGCTTGCATTTCATGCAGGACACTCACCCCTCTTCCCTTGCCACTGGAGCCACAGGCTCGGCCCCCTTCCACGCTTCCCTGCTGCAGACTACCTGGGGCTGGGGGGGGGGGGGGGGCAGGAGGCTAAGCCCTCTGTGTCCCGGCCTGGACTAGTCCCCAAGAGCCTTTCCTAGCCTTGTCCCTGTCTGGACCTGCTCTCCTTTTTTTTTTGGGAAGGATGGAGCCTTCCAGCTCTCAGTGAATGGTTCACATACAGTCCCCTTCCCCCCCCCCCCCTTGCCCCTCTGGGGGAGGGCAGGGCAGGGCAGGAAACCTTTAATGACTGCCGCACATCTGCACACTCCATCCTGGGCTCGGCGCTCATCAGCCACGCCGCTCCGGCTCTCTCTCTCTCTCTTTTTTTTTTTTTCTTTCTTTCCTACTCTTACCAGTTTTTCATCCTCCAGACAAAGAAAACTTTTCATAAACTTGGGAAAAAAAAAAAAAGCTGCAGGAGGAGGAAAAAAAAAAAATAAGAAATGCCGTCTGAGGCAGAATGCATTAACTTTTCATAAAAATGTTAAACTTTGGCACTTGGAAGAAGAGAAACTTTACTCAGCCGAGATGCGCCCCCTTTATAAAGCAAACTGTGTGCTAGAGCTGTGCAGCGCTCCAGAGGGAACTGCCCTTACAGCCTTTCTCCTGTCCTCTTCTTGCACCCATCCGCCCCTCCCTGTGACCCCTATCCTAACCCTGGCTCCCCTCCATCCCCTTTCCCCCTACCTGTTTCTCTGAGGGTCTCTTTCTTTCCCATCAAGCCCACCCTCCCTCTCTCCTCTCCCCCCCCTCCCCCTCCTGTATCTGGCAAGGACTGGCGGACAGAAAGGATACGGTTTGGGGGGGTGATCTGTATCTGTGGGATAAATCGTGCATCCTCCCTCACCCACCCACACACACACACACACCCACACACATGCACACACACACGCACACTTCCCCCAAAGAAAACACATCTATTTCTCCTTTACAAGATAACCGGACAGAAAACAGGGACAGCGGAGATGGGGGATCGATCTTTGATGAGAGAGGCCTCTGGTGGGAGGCAGACACCCCCCCCCCAAGCAGGGAAGGCCGGAGGGAGAGAGGAGAGGGCTCCAGCAGCACGGACGAAGCGTGGGCGCGATTGTCTTCAGCGCGCGCAGGCCAAGGGACTTCAAGATTTCGGCGTGTTCTCCCTTCCAGCATCCAGAAAAGGGGGTTATAGGGGGGCGTGAACCGAAACGGGCGTAGGAGGCATAGAGCCTTGCGCCGGGCGAAAGGGTGGCCCACCGCCGGCCACTTGTCTCTCTAGCCTGGGTGGGGGTTTAAAAAAGAAACAGCAGGCAGTGGGGTAAAACCTTGTCCCGAAAATCCGGATCCGGATGGCAGCCCTACACCCCCCCCCCCCCCCGCACCCCCAAATCCCACGGCGGCCCTGCTTCCTCCCCCCCCCCCCCCCACCTGGCTTCCACAGAGGAGGTGGAGCCTGGGAAGGAGCGCACGCTGGCTGGCACCTTGGCGATGGAGCTACTCCGGCCGCCGCCATCGCCATCAGGGTTCGGAGCAGCCCCTGCGGAGGAAATGGAAAAGAGCTTACAGGGGCCAGGGAGGGCGGGGCGGGGGGGAGGTGACTGTAGAGAGAAGGAGCATGGGGTCATTTTTTTATGTGGAAAGTTGGGTATATCCATGGCAATTCATCAGGTTGGTCAATTGCTGGAGGAATTTCCCGTCGCTTCTCCAGCAGTCCCGGCGAGACTGAAAGAAGAAGACTGCTTTGATATATTTGGCGAACATCAAGGTCATTGGCCGCTCGCGTTCTCTGCTTGGCTCTGCTTTCTGCTTTGGCGCCTGCATTCTTCCCGCCCTCGCTCTTTTCGGGAGGGGGAGTAGGCGGGGCCCCTCTGTCCCGCGCCGACAGCTGTGAGCTTCCTGTGGGCCCCGAGGGCCCACGCCCGGTCCTGCTTCTCCTCCTCGTTCCTCCACCTTGCGCGGGTTCGTCCTCTGCGATGCATTAGGGAATAGGAAAGAGTCAACCAGGAGTGGATGGGCAGGTTGCGATGACCTGGAGTTAGCTTGGGTCACGCGGGTGCTGCTTAGAGCCCTTTCCACGGCTGCCCAGCCCGTGCTGTGAAGAGTTAGGTCCTGCCTAAGCAATTCCATTCCGTGGCCTGCAGGATGGCCCTGTTCGAAAACCAGGTCTGTTTCCACCTAATGAGAGGGTGGGAGCCTTGTTAATACAGCCGAGCAAGCGAGGGATGGATTTAGACGAGCAAATATGAAGCCATTCATTTTGTGGCGTAAAGCTGTTGAATAAAAGGGAGGTAGGTGATGCTTGGATTGATGGGCTTGGGTTAGAGACTGGGGGAGGAGGACATCCCGGTCTCCAGGGGGGCCGCGGAGCACATGGGGTTTTTTCCCAGGCTGTCCCTGATGAGCATGCGTGAGACGGATCAGCACGCACGATCTCTCAATGGCATGCACGTCCGTTTCGTCTGCATTCGTTAGGGATGTCCTGAAAACCCTGCCCGCCCACGAGGACCGGAGTTTCCCCACCTCCGAGTCACAAGGCGATGGAAGTCGATCCTGTGTGTGATGTTGGCAAGCGGTGAAGAGTTCATGTGGATAAGGGGGGGGGGTTTGAGAAATGCAGAAGGACCTGGGGGACTGAAGCTGACCCGCTTTTTTTGTGGTGATGCCGGGTTTCATTTGCTAATAGGGGCGGATTGTGCAACAACAGAGGAGAAGAAGTGAGAAGGAGATGGTCCAGCAGATGGAAGACATTGGGGGAGGGAAAGGAAATTATCCTACTTCTGATGATTTTTGGAATACAGAGTCAAGGAACAGAGGTGGAAAGTGGGAGTCATTATGGTGGAATAGAGAAATGAAAACTCCAGTCACTTTGAGCAAGGGTGGGAATGGAAACTCGTGGGAGGAACCGTGGTGGAATAACTGAATGAAGACTCAAGGGCAGAGAGAGAGAGAGAGAGAGCAGGAGGGCTCGCTCACTACCTGGATGAGACACGTCCCCAGAATCTGCAGTGTGAATGAAAGCTTCCTTTCTTGCAGTGCCCACTGAGTCCCTGGCTCCCTTCTGCCAGCCCTTGTGGTTACCGTGCAGCATAAATATGTCAGTGAAGCGGGGGATCCTAAAAATAACCGCGGGATGTCCTCTGCAGACGTGGCGGTGGCAGCAGCAGCAAAGCTCATCTCCGTGGAAGGGGCACAGAACGGCTTGTGCAGACCCTTCAGCAAGACACCTCTGCTCACCACCTCCGCACTGCTATTCTGCCATCAGTAATAAACCAAAAACGCTGTCATTAGATAAACGCACGGCTTAAAAAAAACAACAACAAAAAAAAACCCCTCTCTGAAACGCAGCTCCTTGAATTCGGCTTTTCACCCCGGTACATTGGTAAATCTGTAGGAGATACACCCCTCCCCCCCCCCGGGGTGGCTTACAGAGGTTTACTGTTACTTCTCTCAGGTGAGACGCGCTCCGTCCTGTGCTGACGGAGGCCATCGGGGAGCAGCGGAGTCCTGGGCCCCAGGGCTCGCGTCTCCTAATCCGTGTAAGCCGTGCGCAGAAATGCCGCCGGCTTACGTGTGCCTTGCCCAGGCCTCGCCTGGAGCTTCTGCGCCGGAGGGCCATACCTTCACCAGGGGCTCTCAAAACGCAAACCGGGGGTGTGTGTGTGAACGAGAAACAGAAGAGGGAACCGTGCGGTCCATCCACGGCAGCCACCTGCCGCACCACGCGGGTTACCACCCCCCACCCCTCGCTGGAGGAAAGACGAGAAAGGGAGGACGTTCACGGAGACATTCGGATATTTCAAGGGCTTCAGGAAATTACGGGAATTTTAAGGACAGGGGGACTAGCGAATTTTTTTTGGGTAGCTTGGTAGTGAGACGTGCTGGGGGTGGGAGGGGAAAGGGGACCGAGTGCTGAATTAAGTATGAGAACTTGCATGCTCATCTTTCCTAAATGGCAGAAAGCCAATGACGAAGACCGAAGGAAACCCCCCCCCCCCCAAAAAAAACCCGACAAACACGAAACGATATCTACTAGTAGTCAGGCTTCTGCATCCGGCAGCTGGGGACATAATCCTGGGGGGGGGGGGGGGCAGTGCTGGATGGGTCTCCATTAACCTTTGCCATGCGCAGGGGCCGGTGGAAGGGTGTCCAGCCACCCTAAGCTCACTCATTCCCACCGCAGACAGCCTTACCTACCTACCGACCTCCCTTCACCCAGGCCAGCTCCTCCGCGCAGCCTCTCCTGCCTCGTTGGATTTAAAAAAAACCTGCTGCACTAGGGCGCCCTGCCCGCCTGCAGCGCCCTGGGCGACCGCCGAGATCACTTCCTTTTGTCTCTTAGATTCGTGCCAATTAGGTGAAATTTAATAGAACTCGGCGCGTGCCAGAGCCGGGAGATGCGTGCGCGCGCGCCTCGGGCTGGCGCGGATTTTAAAAAGCGCGCGGGTATGCGCACAAACCAAACAGCCAAAAAAAAGGGGGGGATGGGTCATGGGCGTGGACTGGGTGGGGCATGGGCGGGACACGGGCGTTCCGGGAAGTGAACTTGAAATCTGCGCGTATTTACGCGCACAGATGCGAGCCGGGGTTCCCCTATCGCGTAACTTCACCTCAGCTACGGACGGCGAGTAAGTATAAAAATTAAAAGAAACTAAACGAGTGAGCAGGGTTTTAACAGTCGGGGTGAAAAAGGTAAAAGGGAAGCAAATTAATGGGGGGGGGGGGGGGGGTTTTAGGAAGCCCAATCTGTTAATAGGGCAAATTGGGGCTATCGCGTTGGCGCACATACCTAGCAAAATTCCCCCACTTTATGCGGTAGGGTCGGCATTTACGTGCACATGTGGGCGTCCATATAAAACTGCGCGCACATGCGAGCGAGTCGGCATACTCGTGTGTGCACTAGTACTCTCGTGCGGCTGTTTAAAAAAATTTACCGCCCCCGCCAACAGCCTCGCCCTGTTTAGTGCGTCGATCCCGTGGGGAGACCGACCGACATGGCGAAATCTGACTATTGATCACTGTAATTGACAAGGTTGCTCCAATGAAGACTCTTGGACTTCCTTTAATGCGTCCTTGTCTTCCTTGGTTCAATGCCACTCCGGTTCACAAGAAGTGGGAGAGGCGGCGAGCCAAGAAAGCTTGGAGAAAGCTTCCTGGGCTTTTGGAAAAGGTGCTTGAGTCAACTGACAGATTTTTTTTTTTTTTTTGGAAGACAACAATAATATCCTTAAGAGGTTTCCAGTTTGGGTTTTGCCACGATCACCAGCATCGAGACCTTGCTGGTGTCCGTGGCGTATTTTGTCAACTGGATCAGAAAACATCCAGCAGTTGTTGTTTTACCAGGCGTCTCTGCCACCTTTGATTGCAGAGGATAACGGAGATAAGGTGTTAAGGGTGTAGTTGCGGCGATGCGGTGGGGCTAGAGTGGGAAAAATCATCTTTGGCTTGGGAGTATCTGCTCCCACTTTTGTCGTCAACTAGAAAATCTGGGGGGGGGGGGGATGGATTCCCTTTTGAATTTACACTGATGGCATACAACTTTTGTTCCCCCTTACCAACTCACTGGAAGACACTGTCAAATTAGCAAAATCATCCTGATTGTGAATAGCTGGATGAGGAGCAATGGTTTCAAATTATTAATTGTTGCTAAAACAGGGCTTCCGTTGATCGCTCATTCTCCTGTAAGCGTCCTACCTTTGGAAGGTTTGAATACTGTATTCTCTGACTCAGCTCAATTCTACTACAAGAGTTGGGATAGAATCGATTTTTTGGTTTCATGCCCCAACTTGTGTATTGAGGTGAAAACGGGGATTTTTTTTTTCAACTTCGCAAGTTACGACATTTGAAGTTTTTTCCTTGATAAGAGCGATTGTAAATCAGTTGTTCGGGCATTTGGTTATCTACAGTTGACTATTGCAATGCTCTTTATATTGGTCTGCCTAAATGTTACGTGCAGGCTTTGCACGTCATATTGAATGCTGCTGCTGGGCTGGTGTTTGGCTGCCCCCTCCCGAGCATATCTCCCTCTGTTTTGCCAATTCTACGTTGGCTCCTGATGGAGCAGAAAGTAAAAGTTCAAGATCCCGACTTTAGTGTACCGGGTTTTGCATGGGGAGGGTCCTGTTTATTCAGAGGAATTAATGGTGAACTATTGCCCTTCTCGTACTTTATGCCCTGTCAGTCAACAGTTGTTAGCTATTCCAGACGCAAAGGCAGCGCGTCTTCAGAAGACTAGCCATCGCACCTTTTTGCAAGTTGAGCCTTCACTTTGGAATAGTTTGCCTTTCCAGTTATGTCACATGTTGGACTTTCAAAAATTTTTAAAGACCCATTTATTTAAAGAAGCTTTTTTTTATCACTGTTTTTTTTTTTTATTATTTTAGCTTTGTTTTGTTTATTTTGTTGTGTTATTTGTATTGTTTTGTTTTTATTTTTTGGTCTGTTTTTGTATATTGTAATTCGCCTAGAACAGATGTGCTGGTAATTGGGCCTAATATAAATTTACTGTCAATAAATAAGTCTGGTGTTTAATAATGAGCCAGTCTCGGCCAGATCAAGTTAGTGCAAAGCCAGTCTCTTTTCTGTTTTTATGGGCTTGGGGGGGATGTGATGGATGCTTAGAACAGGGGCCAACGCGATCCCATCAAAGGAACCAGATTTTCGCTCTTGGCCTCTTTTTTTTTTTTTTTGGTTGAGATTCAAGTGCAAGGGTCTGAGCTATGAGCTAAGGATAGTTCCTTCTTGGCCTCTCGACCGAGATTGCGAATCTGTGCAATACGGGGAAGGGGGAGGGGCTTGCCGCACTACCTCACTGGAGATGCAGCGATGAAACAAAACATTCCTAAAGCTGGAGGATTAAACCTGTTTAAAAAAAAAAAAAAAGTCATAGTGTACCACAGTCATGTAACAATAGTCATCCTTTGGCTAAGATCCAATGTGTAGGTTCTTAGCCATGAGACAAGGATGAGCCTTTCTTGGCATTTTGGCTATGATTGAAATCTTGTATGATATAGAGAGATTAATGCCCCATCACCTGACTCCCCCTTTTGGGGACACCTCAATCTTATGATCATTGTCAAAGCAGGAAGATTAATCTCCCTGCTTAAAAAAAGTATGTATTAGCAATTTAAAAAAAAAACCGATAAGAATTAAAAAAAATATAAATAGATAGAAAGAAAGATAGATAGATAGAAAGAAAGATAGATAGATAGATAGATAGGAAGATAGATAGGAAGATAGATAGGAAGATAGATAGATAGATAGAATAGATAAGAAAGATAGATAGAAGATCAGATAGATAGATAGGATAGAAGAAAGGATTAGATAGGAAGATAGCTAGATAGATAGATAGATAGAAGATAGATTAGGATCGATATTAGAAAGATAGATAGGAAGATAGATAGATAGATAGAAAGAAAGATAGATAGGAAGATAGATAGATAGATAGAAAGAAAGATAGATAGGAAGATAGATAGATAGAAAGATAGATAGATAGATAGGAAGATAGATAGAAAGATAGATAGGAAGATAGATAGATAGATAGAAAGGAAGATAGATAGATAGATAGAAAGATAGATAGATAGATAGATAGGAAGATAGATAGATAGAAAGATAGATAGGAAGATAGATAGATAGATAGATAGAAAGAAAGATAGATAGGAAGATAGATAGATAGATAGAAAGATAGATAGATAGATAGGAAGATAGATAGATAGATAGAAAGATAGATAGGAAGATAGATAGATAGATAGATAGAAAGAAAGATAGATAGGAAGATAGATAGATAGATAGAAAGAAAGATAGATAGGAAGATAGATAGATAGATAGATAGAAAGAAAGATAGATAGGAAGATAGATAGATAGATAGATAGATAGATAGGAAGATAGATAGATAGATAGAAGAAAGATAGATAGGAAGATAGATAGATAGATAGAAAGATAGATAGGAAGATAGATAGATAGATAGAAAGAAAGATAGATAGGAAGATAGATAGATAGATAGATAGAAAGAAAGATAGATAGGAAGATAGATAGATAGATAGAAAGAAAGATAGATAGGAAGATAGATAGATAGATAGAAAGATAGATAGATAGATAGGAAGATAGATAGATAGATAGAAAGATAGATAGGAAGATAGATAGATAGAAAGAAAGATAGATAGATAGATAGAAAGATAGATAGATAGATAGGAAGATAGATAGATAGATAGATAGATAGATAGATAGGAAGATAGATAGATAGATAGGAAGATAGATAGATAGATAGATAGATAGATAGGATAGATAGATAGATAGATAGAAGATAGATAGGATAGATAGATAGATAGATAGATAGAAAGAAGATAGATAGGAAGATAGATAGATAGATAGATAGGAAGATAGATAGATAGATAGATAGAAGATAGATAGGAAGATAGATAGATAGATAGAAAGATAGATAGATAGATAGATAGAAAGAAAGATAGATAGGAAGATAGAAAGATAGATAGAAAGATAGATAGATAGATAGAAAGATAGATAGATAGATAGGAAGATAGATAGATAGGAAGATAGATAGATAGATAGGAAGATAGATAGATAGATAGATAGGAGCCCGGTTGGCTGCTCAGATGCTAAGTGCTGCACATCGCCATGCAGAAGGTCCCCAGTTCGATGTCCAATCCTCTGATCCCTGGGTCGGCCGGAGCCAGGGCTGGAGATGGTGCAGACAGAGGCAGCATTCACAGCCCCAGGCGGAGGAGAGTGAGTCGTGGTCAATGCTTAAGGGGGTGACACCCCATGGCCCGATTCAGAACCTGTCATTGCAGGATTCTGGAAGGAGGAGCCCTGGGGCAGGCCCCCTCCCTCCTCCTCCCCCCCCCCCCCCCAGCAGTGACCAAACTAGATGCGCTGGGGAGGGAATATAAAAACAGAGGTGGGGGGGGGGTGTTGGAAATTCCTGAGTAGTGGCAAATGAGGGATCGTGGCACCAGACCCCCAGCCCTGGTTCTGACACGGCTGGAAGGTGCAAAGCAGGAGGAAACTCCCCCCGGTAAAATGAACAATGCAGGGTCCTTCCTGAACTGCTGCGAGTCCCCCTCTATATTCACAGTACCTGACGGTCATTTGATGTCGAAGACAGATGGGTAAAGGTGCCGAATCTGCAGGAAACTCGGGGAGATTTATATTTAATTTGCTTTACAAAGTGAGAGGAAATAAAATCCACACGTGCTGAGGGCGAGGCGCGGCGGAAAGCGATGGCAGTGCCCGGCGTGCTCGTAGCCTGGGGTGGCTGCCAGCTAGAAACAGACCTCCCTCCGCAGCATCCAGGCCGAGAGAGCGCGGCAGGGGTGGATTACTGCAGGCCTCCGCCTCTCTCAAAGACCTCCATCCCTTTAAACCCTCAGCCCGTTTCTCTCCATTTCGCTGCAATTTTTTTTTTTTTAATGTCCTGTTTTTAGTTTTTATTTTATCATCTCCATCACTTCAGTCTGCGTTCCCCACCTCATCGCCTCCTGTTTCTCTCACCTTCCTCCATATCCGACTGCCCAAAGCGTCCTCCAGTTTCCACACGTCCCCGCCTCCCCACTCGTGCCGTCCCCTGTAGTTTTTCCCTCCTGCTCCGCTGGGCTTCTACTGGGCTGCCCAGAATCCTTCCCATCCCTCCCCCACTTCTAGCATTTTTAACCTTCTCCCCTTCCTGCCTACTCCAACCGTGGCACTGACAGTCCTTGGCTCCTTTCCTAGAAGATCCCGGGTCTGCACAGTAGATGTCACATTTGTGCTCCTACCCCCAACCCCCAGCCTCCACCCTGACTCCAGGGAGCTAAATCCTTCCTTCCTTGAATAGAATAAGTACAGCACGCAGAGCGCCCGCATGATTGATAACTACAAGAAAAACGCACAGAGATGTGCCAGTTTGCCATCCACCAGCGTAAGCCCTCTTGGCACCAGCTCTGGCTTCGGCGACACCTTTGGGGGTGCTGAGGGCGCGCCATTGGAAATGTCCCTGCAGTAGGCAGGGAGTGCCAGGGGCCTGCGACGAGGCACGGCTGCTGCTGCTCGCTGTGTCTCTCTCGCTCTCCCTCATCTGCTTCCAATCTGCAGGCTGGGGATCCCCTGCCTCCCTCGGCACATGAATGCCTCACTGTCTGTTAGCCTGTGTAAGGAAGCTTTCTGGGCACACCGGGCTGTTTGCCTTTCACAGCCTTGTGCTGGGCGGGTTCAGGATCTGTTTTTCCAAGGGACTGAATAGTAAATGGGAGTCTTTCTCTCTGCATCCCCTCCTCCCCTCTCTCTCTCCCTGGCCCCACCCTTCCTCACGACTTCTTTCTCCATCACCATCTTTCTTCCCTAGTCTGCTCTGTCCCTCAATACTTCCACTTAGAGTCGCCAAATTTTCAATGTTTTTTTTTTTAACTGCCAGGCACTCTCCTCCCTCCCCACAGAACTTCTCTCCCCCACAACTTACTGTCCCTCTTCCCCTCCCGCTCCCCCAGCAGGGTTGCCAACTCTATCCCTAACAAAAAAAAACAAAAAACAGTCACTTCCTCCTTACCTTCCCTGGACCTCAACTCTTGTATCTTCTCTCCTCTGTGCTCGCTGTCTTGGACCTTTAGCTGTCTCGGACCTCAGCTGCTCCCAGGTCCCTTTACCTCAGCTCTCCCTAGCACTGGCCCCTAGGAAAAAGCGGCGGAAGTGAGATTTAACTGAGCACGGGGCCTGACAAGAACGTAAAACCAGCAATGTAAGCGCTGGCAATCCTGCAGAAGGTGGCTCATGCCCTCCCCTAGATCGCAGATACGTCCCACTCAGCTTTCCTTAGCAGCGAGACGTAAGGAAGCATGGGACCTGTGAGCCCTCCATGTGCTCGCATTCCCTGCAGTGACTCCGCCCCCCTTCTCACATGAGAGGCCTTGGTGGGAAGAGAGGGGTGGAGTCACTGCGGGGACTGAGAGCACACGAAGGCCAAACAGGAGACTGGAAGAGGACAAGGTCCAGAGAGTGATCAGCTGCATGAGTGCGTGTTAATGCGCGAGTCTGTGAGATTGTGAATGAGTGAGGAATTGTGAGTGACCAGCTGCATGAGTGCGTGTTAATGCGTGAGTCTGTGAGATTGTGAATGAGTGAGGAATTGTGAGTGACCAGCTGCATGTGTGCATGTTAATGCGTGAGTCTGTGAGATTGTGAATGAGTGTGGAGTTGTGAGTGACCAGCTGCATTTGCGTGTGTGTGTGTGTGTGTTAATGCTTGAGTCTGTGAGATTGTGAATGAGTGTGGAATTGTGAGTGACCAGCTGCATGTGTGCATGTTAATGCGTGAGTCTGTGAGATTGTGAATGAGTGTGGAATTGTGAGTGACCAGCTGCATGTGTGCATATTAATGCGTGAGTCTGTGAGATTGTGAATGAGTGTGGAATTGTGAGTGACCAGCTGCATGTGTGCATATTAATGCGTGAGTCTGTGAGATTGTGAATGAGTGTGGAATTGTGAGTGACCAGCTGCATGTGTGCATATTAATGCGTGAGTCTGTGAGATTGTGAATGAGTGTGGAGTTGTGAGCGACCAGCTGCATTTGTGTGTGTGTGTGTGTTAATGCATGAGTCTGTGAGATTGTGAATGACTTTGGAATTGTTAGTGACCAGCTGCATGTGTGCATGTTAATGCGTGAGTCTGTAAGATTGCGAATGAGTGTGAACTTGTGAGTGACCAGCCTCATGAGTGCGTGTTAATGCGCGAGTCTTTGAGATTGTGAATGACTTTGGAATTGTGAGTGACCAGCTGCATGTGTGCGTGTTAATGTGTGAGTCTGTGAGATTGTGAATGAGTGAGGAATTGTGACCAGCTGCATGTGTGCGTGTTAATGCGTGAGTCTTTGAGATTGTGAGTGAGTGAGGAATTGTGAGTGACCAGCTGCATGTGTGCATGTTAATGCGTGAGTCTTTGAGATTGTGAATGAGTGAGGAATTGTGAGTGACCAGCTGCATGTGTGCGTGTTAATGCGCGAGTCTGTGAGACTGTGAATGAGTGAGGAATTGTGAGTGACCAGCTGCATGTGAGCATGTTAATGCGTGAGTCTGTGAGATTGTGAATGAGTGAGGAATTGTGAGTGACCAGCTGCATGTGTGCATGTTAATGCGTGAGTCTGTGAGATTGTGAATGAGTGAGGAATTGTGAGTGACCAGCTGCATGTGTGCATGTTAATGCGCGAGTCTGTGAGATTGTGAATGAGTGAGGAATTGTGAGTGACCAGCTGCGAGTGTGTGCGTGTCTGTGTGTGTGTTAATGCATGAGCCTGTGAGGGGGAAAGACAGTGAGTGTATTAGTGGGGTGAGCAGGTCTGAGGAGGGCTGCAAGCACAGGGAATGTCTTTATGGTGTAGCGTGCCATGGAAGGTGATAGCAGAGTTATGGTATGCCGTGCTGTGCCGTGCCATGGAAAGTACCAGTGGATTTATAGGGGGTAACTTTGAATAGCCCCTGCTACTTACAATGCACGTGAGCGCGCCAGTTCCCTTTCAGAATTAGTAGCCGCAAACTACCCGCACTAAAAGCTTCTGCCGTGCACCTTTGTGCAGATGGCGGAGTACGGGGGAGGGGTTAAATTGAGTGCGCGCATTTGAAGATCCCGCGTGTGTGTGTGCATGCGCTGTTTTACACATTAACACGCCCCCAGCTCTTTTTAACTTGGCTGAAAGCACGAGAGCAGATAAAAAAAATGTACGGGCCCGTCCACGCCTCCTGCTCAGCTTTCTAGCCCCTTCCTGTCCCTTGGAGATCCTCTGTGCTTGTCCCGTGCTCTTTTGAATTCCGATACCGTCCTCGCCTTTACCACCTCATGTATGTAATTTAAGGCAGGCAGAGGAGACCAAGCACGTTGCTCAGGTAAATTGCTATTTACTTGGGTGTATGGTTTTCAAAATCGCTCTCTTAATGTGACATTTCCAATTGCTTGGCCGTCACCCTGGTCCCACGCTGTGCCCTTTCTCGGTTTTCACTACTCCTACCCCTGGCTGCCTTGTGTTTTTGAGAGTTGGTCTGTGTTTTGCAATTTTTTCTTTAGTGTTTCAGAGATGCCAGTTATTCCGCTGGGTGTCACCGCTCTGTGGAATCCGGAGCTGGTGATCTGTGCCTCGGCTGCACCAGCTGGGGCCGCAGGGAATCTGCAGGCCCAGCCCTATTCCTCTCGTTGCCCGTGGCCTGGCCATGATGGGACATGCTCCCTTTGCTGCCGCCGAGGCGCGGCTCCCAGGTGCCTGAGCTGCTCGGGCACAGCCCATCCCATCGGCCGCGTGCATGCCACAGCAGTGCGTTGCCGGGCTGAACCAAGTTAAGCCTGGCAAACCAAGTTAAGCGTCTTTCCCTGAAGCCCCGGGTCGCGCGTCTGCCACACCCCCCCCCCCCCCCCCCCCCCCGTGGAGGCTGGCTTCATTCTGGGTGCACGAATGGCTTCGGCCTGACCAGCCCTGGACTTGGTCAACAGGTCGCCTGCTATGCCCCGTACCCTAAGTGATAAAACATTTCAGGGCAGCAGGCTGGCTTCCAGCTCATTCATGCAGGGAGCAGCCCTCCTGCGGTGAAAGCACCAAAAAACGCCCAGGGGTGGCAAAATCCTAAATCCGTCCCTGAGGTTCTTTGAAGACTGCAATTTGTCCTGTGGCATTGATTTTAAGCCTCGGTCTCCATTCTCTGGTCTTTGAGTCTGGAGGCTCTCCAGGGCTGCCTTATGGTTCTTCCTGCACTGCTGCTCTGATCCCAGCTATTACATCACCTGGCAGTGTTTCTTTCCTTTTGTGTCACAGGACTCCAGGTTTATATATAGATACATAGAAATATGTATTTTTTAATAGAGGTTTTGAAGAAAGAAAAACAGGGAAGATGTGAGCTGGTTTCCTGTATTTTTTTAAACCAGTTCAGGTTTTCCCCCCACAGTCTGCAGCGCTCTGCCAAGCTCTATCGCTCCTGGACTGTCTGCGGTCCGTGATAGCTTTTATTGGAGCAGCATGAGCAGAGACACCATTGTAATGGAGCTTTCCACCTAACCTCCTGTCCCGTCTGACATCTGGAAAACAAGGTCTCCTAAACTTTTCTACAGGAGGCATCAGGTCCTTGTCCCATCCATGGAACAATGGCACCATCTGGTGGCCGCTGAGCAGATGATATGTGCATTGGCTGAAAAAAAAAAAAAAAAAGAATAACATTGCCTTTTACGCTTCTCTGCCCCCCCCCAGCCTCCACATCTCCTCTTTGTCACCTCTCCTCCACAATCTCACCTCCCTTCTTTATCACAACCTCTCCTTCCCAAGTTACTTCACTCCCTCCCTCTCTCCACAGCCTCTCTTTTTCACCTCCACCTCTCCTACCTCCCCTCTCCACAGCCTTTGCTTCCACCTCCCTTCCCTCACTCTCTGTCATCACATGCTGCTGCTGATAGCTGGATGTGCACTTTCCATCTTTCCAAACAATGTTATTTGTTTTTGCAGGTTTTCCTTTTATGTTACTTTTTATCCATTGTTGAATTCAACTGATCCAGACATCTCCCATTCCAGGGTCAGGTGTCTTGGCAAACGCTGCTCTCTCAGGCTGTCTCCTTTCATGGAGAAACAGACTTTGCTCGGTGTTTTTGTTCTGATTTCTCTGGCCCCTGGGTGGTCTGCAGAGATGCAGTTGGCGGACGAGGGGAGGGGGGGGGAGTGTGGGAGCTGCGGAGTCCACCCACCTAACCCTGATGGCTTCCCCAGACCCAGGCTGTAAGCGCAATAACACCTGTCACCCCCTCTCCTTCCACGATGGAGTGTGCGCAGCTAGAGACACACTCAGGGGGCAGTGGTCGGGGAGTGTGTGGGTTACCGACCGCTGGTGAGACATCGTCTGGAACAGAGTTCTCCGCTTCTGGCAGCCTTCTCTTCCTGCTTCTGGCTCAGTGTGGATGAGGAGGTGCCTGCTCCTCTCCTCCTATGCGCCTCTGTCTTTCTCCCTGACTCCGTGGACAGATGAGATATTTGCCGCCCAAGTGTCTCCCTCGCTGTGTGTGTCTCTCTCTTTCTCTCCGATTCAAGAAACTTTCATGCCGTCACAATCTGTACATCCGTGGCCGAGGTAACAAGGTGTTTAAAAAAAAATATATAAGACAGAGAAAAGGAATAAGAGAAAGATGAGGATGCGGTGCCCCCAAACTTCCTCGCTGATGCTGATCTCTGGCTTTCTCCCTCACTTCTGCCCGTCCCACGTAGCAAGAAAAAGTATTTAATGGTATAAAAAAAAAGTTACAAAGGACAGAGAGGGCAGTAACGAGAACGATTCCCGGGTCAGATCACGGTTCAGGATATGACACATTTTGCAGCTCTGGCTGCAGTCTCTCCTCCTTCCCCCCAGAATCAGGGGGTGCCTCTCGCTCTCCTCCTCTGATGGGAAATCTTTGCGTAACTGGCGATCAGGGGGAAGGCCCTGAATGGTCTGCGGTCGGTCAGCTGGTGCAGGGGATGGCGGCTGACAGCTCCGTGCGGCAGCGCCGGGGTGGACAGCCAGCTGGTATTTGGGCTGACCCGGCCAGTTCCAGGAAGCCCTATGAACCAGCAACAGGTGCCCTGGCAAACACCACCACTCCCCCCCCCCCTCCCCCCGCTGCGCTCCCTTCCTCCTTCCCTGTTCTTTCAGAAGTAGCGGCTGGTCCGAGATCCGTGGGCTGGGGTCTGAAAGGCAGTGTGCCCAGGAGAGCTGGGTTTTTTTTTTTAATTTTTGAAAATCGGCAAGGCTAGGCAGCATGGTTTTACTTCAGTCAAGACCCAGAATAAAGGCTGACAACGCCAAAACTGTGGATCCAAACTGGTCTGACTTTTATTTGCAGGCCCACTGGAAGTGTACACGGTTCTCACAAATCTGTGCTGAGCGTTTGAGAGCTCCCTGAATTTGCTGAGCGCATCGCCGGCGATCTTCCTTTAGACCTGGCACAAGGATGTTCAAGGTCGTGCCTTCCTTGAGCATACCCAGATCCCTCACAGGAGAACTTACAGTGGGAATCACATGTGCATCTCTTTGTATTTTGCATTCCTGTTTCTATTTCTCCGCTGTTGCACTGCATAGGAAGTCCAGTTTCTTGGAGTTTCCAGTTCAGTTTTTGTCTGCATGAATTGGTTTCTAATTTGGGATCACTTATTCAACATTTGTTCTGCGGGCATGACATGAAGTGCTAGTGTGAAATTTCTCTGCAGGGATCTCCCCCGTTTCTCATGAAGTAGCTTTTAGGCGTTCTTGCATGACGTGTAGCAAGAACACCTTTTGGAAAGACTGCGTCCCACTATCTGTCTGTCTGTGACCTCCTACCACAGGCAAAACGAGGGGGAAGGAAGGTCGATGTAGTGCTTTGGTGTGATTTGAGAGTGTGGTGTGGTAGCTGCCACTGCCAAGTTTCACGCTGGTCGGGTCGAGACGGCCAGGTCTACAAGAACCGCCACTCCCACGCTTCTCTGCTTTTAGTGGGACTGTAACTTTATCCTTCTTCCAAATGGGTTCATTCTCCACATACCATGACAGGAATGAGCCTCGCTCGTAAGCCAGGGTATGCTGAGTGTGACCTCAACCTCTCAGATTTACTGCTGGGGGGCCTCTGCATCGTGCCGAAGAGAGCCGCCTCCTGCAGCTCACAAGGGTGCAAGTAGTGTTGTAGGGGGGTAACGTGTGAAGGTGCGCGTGGAGGTTCTTTTTTAATCAGGTTGGTGGTGCCGAAACAACTGGGATTATTTCTGTATCTTTCTGCCACGTTTCCTTGCTCTCCGATCTTCTCTCTCTCTCTCTCCATACGTTGTACGGAACAGTCGCTTGGCACTGACACTTCTGTTCAGCAGGTCCCGTTCTTGTGGATTTTTGTTTTTCCTCCGCTACCACTGTGCTCGGTTTACATGCATCGAGCTCTTTATCGACTGAAAGGGAAATGTCGCTGGTGATCACAACTTCTTCATTGCCTGCACTTCTCTCAGGGTCGTGATGCCGGCGTTTTGTCACGTTATTATAGTGTTTTCCAGTGGATGAGCCGTGCCGCCTTGTTGTGCCCTCCTGTGTATAGGCCTTCTGACATCAACACAGCACCAACGACAATTCTGTTCTACAGAACCTTCATGTATCATAAAGCATAGAAAATATGTCACAGAACAGAGAAAATAGAACGTAGAACACAGAACATAGAGCACAGAGCACAGAAAATAGAACGTAGAACACAGAACATAGAGCACAGAGCACAGAAAATAGAACGTAGAGCACAGAGCACAGAAAATAGAACGTAGAACACAGATCTGCTTTGTCTCCCTGTGTATGCCTGTCTGTGTGCAGATGAGAGATGCACTGCCCTCTCCTCAATTCTTCTCTTCCTCTATGCCCTCCCCACCCCTCACAGCTGAACCCGTGGACGTACTCAGGGTGCTACAGTTACACACACAACCGGAAGGGGTGAAAAAGACCACGGGGTTCTGCCCCAGCAGGCGGTCCGGAGCCGGTGCCGACGTGGCCTACAGGATATCCAAGCCAGCGCAGATCAGCGCCCCCAGCAAGCAGCTCTTCCCAGGTACTGTGGGGAAGGGGGGGTCAACAGACAGGTCCTTTGCTGAAGGGCAAGGGATCCAGAGATCTCGTCTAGGTACAATTGTCTGATTGGGCAAACAAACAATCATTGAGATTCCTTTGTAGATGAACCCGCCCTAGGACTCTTTTCCAGCCCCGTCTCTCCAAGAACCCAATTCATGTGCGCATTCTTTTCTCACGGAGCAGGCAAATTCCCAGAAGATTTCTCCATCATGACCCTGGTGAAGGCCAAGGCTGGCACCCAAGCTTTCCTCCTGTCCCTCTACAATGAGCACGGGGTCCAGCAGCTCGGCGTAGAGCTGGGGCGCTCCCCCATCTTCCTGTACGAGGACCAGGCCGGGAAGCCGGCCCCCGAGGATTACCCCACTGTTCAGAGGCATCAACCTCGCCGACGGCAAGTGAGTAGCATCCATTCTCTCTCTCTCTCTCTCTCTGCATCCTCTCTCTCTCTTACCGCCTGTCATTTCCTGGCGCTCTGGCGCTGCCTCTTGTTGGCCGAGAGGTCCACAATCAGCAGCAGCAGAGCGGACAAGGTTACGCGCATAAAACTCATGAGGTTGGATTCAGGGCAGCCATTTATAGGGATGGAGCTGTCTGCTACAATTTAACCGGCTGGTGCTTCAATATCCTGCTAACCCGCTAAATTGGAAGGGTATGCCTTGGTCTTTTTTTGAACTGGCAGTGATTTTGCCTGCACAGATTTAGTTGGCTAGCGGGGAGTTGTTTTCAACCGCTGGATTTATGTGGTTAAAAGCCAATTTTTTTACCGCATTCATCAACACCTGTCTATATCCATCTGTCCGTCTATCGCTACCTCTATGCATGCAACGGTGTTTGCCTCCCCGCGCCGCGCCTCCTGTCTCATTGTTGGCCCGTGCCCCCTGCCTGTCTCTTGTGTCCCAACGCCTGTGCACTCTCTCCTCAGGTGGCATCGGATCGCCATCAGCGTGCAGAAGAAGACGGTCACCCTGATCCTGGACTGTAAGAAGAAAGCCACCAAGCCTCTGTTACGCAGCAACAACCCCGTCGTCAGCACCAAGGGGATCACCCTCTTCGGAAAGCGCATCCTGGACGAGGCGGTCTTCCAGGTGAGCCGGCGTAGAATGAGGAGGCCTTTCAGGTGAGCCAACACCTTTACAACCATAGAGCAAGGACGTCTCGCAGGTGAGAGACAGCTTTCCATCTACAGAATAGGGAGGTCTCACAGGTGGGGAGAGAGTTAGACGCCTATAGAATGGGCTTACAGGTAAGAGACAGCTTTCCATTTATAGAATGAGGTGGTCTCGGAGGTGAGAAACAGCTTTGAGTCTACAGAGCGGGGAAGTCTCGCAGGTGGGGAGACAGCTTTCCATTTATAGAATGGGGAGGTCTTGCAGGTGGGAGAGAGTTATAAGTCCATACAATGGGAGGTCTCACAGGTGAGAGACAGCTTTAAGTCTATGGAGCGGGGAGGACTCTCAGGTGAGAGACAGCTTTCCATCCTCAGGAAAGTTTTCACGCTATCATCAGCCTATTTTCTCAGCCTTTTTTTTTTCTTTTTTGGTAAGCAAAATTTTACTGATAAAAGAAATATACATTTCATAATAATGATCACGAACTCAGGATCCGACGCACTGCAATTAAAAATGAGGTCAAACGCCTAACGGTGACGGCGCAGTGGCTGCATATGAAGCATTTCCATGCTGAAGGAACTGAAGCACTAAGTCTTGCTTTCAGAGTCGGTGGTCATACACTCTGCATTCTCCTCCCCCCCCCCCCCCCACAGGGTGACATCCAGCAGCTCCTAATGGCGCCCAACGCCCAGGCCGCCTACGATTACTGTGAACACTACAGCCCGGACTGTGACACCGCGCTGCGAGACACCCTTCAGGCCCAGGACCCCAACCGCAAGGACGAGGTGAGTATCTGGACCTCTGCGGCCCCCGCCCTCTCCTGGGCACTCTGCGGGGACGGCGCGAGCGTCCGACCCGAACGCAGGCCCTTCCCCTGGCTCGTCCGGGCATCCTTGCAAGTTTTCCCCCCACGTTCTCGCCCTGCAGTGTCTTCCGGAGTCCACGCGAGTCTGCATCTCTGTGGCGCCCTCCCCCCCGGGACTCTCCTCCTCCCTGTTCACTCCTGATTCCTGCTCTCTCCTTGTCAGGGACACTTACTTTCAGTAGTGATGAGACAGCCTAAGCTCCCCATCCTCGCTTCTCTCTCCTCACTGTTGTGGATATTGCACATTTTTATGTTTTGTGGCGCTTGCCAGGCGTTATTTGCACATCGCCTTGGGTGCTTTTGCTGAAACTGCGACTAAAGCTCAAGATTAGGCAGATAAGTAGCCAGCAGGCAAAACAAAGTGCCGGGCAGCCTGCAGGCTCAGCGCGCTGCCTCTCCAGTTAAGTGTATTTGTGGCCTTTGATGCCCAGGTGTTTTTTTAATGAAAATATTCACTCAGATCTGTCCTTACACAACATAATAGATCTCAGTCTGCTGCTTATCCATGTGAGGCGAGGATGGTGGGGGAAGCTGAGGGGAGGGAGAGAGGATGGGGAAGAGAGAATGGGAAGATGCTTTGGTGGTGGTGGTGGGGGGGGGGGAGGGACACACAAGCTACTCAGCCCGAGGTTAGGAAGGGTGGGGATTTATTTTGGCCTCTGATGGTCCTGTTGATAGCACCAGCGCCCCTGCGTAAGCGCGGATGCAAGCCGAGAGCCGCCGGGCTCTGGTAGGGGGGGAGGAGAGGCAGGGGAAGCGCTCCGGCGACATGGGGTCCAGAGACTCCGGGAAGTCCATGGAGAGAAGTCGCTGAAACCCTGAGACTCTGCCTCACACCTGGAGGGTTCCCCAGTTCTGCGTTTGGGGTGAAGGGAAGAGAAGGGGGTTAGGATGGGGATTGGTGAAAACAGGCTGGGGGCGGGAAGGGGGGGGGGGAGGTGGGAATCAGTGGGAAGAGAGGGGGAGGGAGGGGAGGGGAATAAAGTGCGGGGAGAGCTGGGGAGAAGGACATAGGGCCCCCGGCGGTCCTGGATTTAAAGGGACGATCCTGTTCTAGCCAGACAGAAGTGGGGAGGGGCAGTTGGGGGGTAGCCGGTGGGCGCCATGGGCTTTGATATTTGCTCTCACTGTACAGAGAGAAGGGTAAGAAGAGAGGAGGCGGCTGGGAAAGGTGGAGGACAGAGAGGACATTGATGGGTGAGAAGCCTCGCTGGGATCCACCCCATGATCTTCTGGCCTGCAGTCTCTGCTTTTTTTTTTTGGTTTCTTCTTTTTTACATTTCTTTAATATATTTCCCCCCTGTGCCTCCGCCGCCCTCTTGTCAGTACGCCGAGGAGGAGCTGGAGTACTATGACTACCCTTACTATTATGACGGTAAAGACGAGGGGACTGCAGCGCCAGCCGTGCAGACCCCCGAGGGAGTCTTGACCGAGCAGGTAAAAAAAAAAAAAGCCCCTGGGGGGGGCTGAGAGGTGGACCTCCGAGACCTCTCCGTCTGTGTGTCCCGTCCGTCAGTCCCTGGCGTTCACCACCTTCCATCTTGTCGGTCACTTTTGTCCTCGCTGCTCAGGCTGACGGGGGGACGGCGCTCCCCAGCAGGGCTCTACCTTAATGCTTACCAGCCTATCCCACCAGCGGGGGACGGGGGGGAACGGGTTTGAAGCAGCAGCTTTTTCCTGGGCAGAGTTTGGGAAATATTTTGAAATGTTTCGAGGAAAATTGTCCCTAGATTAAGACCCTACAAAGCTTGGGTGGGTTCAGCCCTATCTCCCTCACATCCAGTCTGCGGCCCCACTTACCCTGGATAAAAAAAAGCTTTGGGACTGCGGATGAGGGAAGAGAGAGGATTGGGATTTTTCTCTGTAGCCATGGCGGGCGTAGGTGGCTGGCTCTTTGTTTGATCGGTGGCCAGATGCATTAACGTAGACCCGTGCCTGGGCCTCGCTTCTCTCCCCGACATTCATCACCATCCATTGTGTTCATGCTTGTTTGGTTGTTTTCTCATCTCATTTGTGTATGTGTGTGTCTGTCCAAACCCCCCCATCCCCAATCCCCCCCCCCCCCACCCATCCCTCCGTCTCTCCATTGCCTTTCCACCATGTACTGTCAGAAACCCAAAGCCAATGCAGCGAAATCCCGCAAGGAGCCTGCCAAGCCGAAAGCCAAGCCTCTGCCTGCTGCCATCAAAGCCAACGCCAAGGGCAACGGCAAAAACATCAAGGCCGGCAACCTCCGGGCCGCAGCCACGGCCAGGACGCCTGCCAAGCGCTACATCCCCGCCACCAAAAGCTCGCTGGGCAAGACCCAGTTCAAGAAGGCCTCCGCCGGTGCCGGCGGCACACAGAGGAAGCAAACCAACGGCTACCAGCAGGTAGAGCAAGAGCAGTGTATGCAGATCCAGCCCCCTGAGATCTGCCATACACTGAGCCAACAGGAGGAGGCGCTCTCTCTCTCCATCCATCCTACTCACCCCTGTTCTCCCCGCGCATCCGTCTCCGTGCTCTTTCCACACTGTGCGCATTCAGCAGAACGGATTCGTTCAGAGCGAAACGAAATGAAACGAAACAAAATGGAATGCTGACCTCTCTCATATCTGTCTGGGCATGACCATCGCCTCTGACCTGATCCAAAACACCTTCTTTGTATTCACTGATTGAGCGGTTCTACTGAACACCTCTGCCGGCAGGGGAAGCATTTGTATTGGATTCTAATAAACTTAGTCACATTGGCGACCTCAATATTAGAGGCTATGTGGCTGATCCCATAGATTCAAAACTGGAGAAATCTCCCCCCACCCATCTAAATTCAGTTCAGACAGTCTAATTATAAGCTTTCCCAGTACACACCCACACACAAAAAAAAGAAAAAGAAATTATGTATATTGGAAAATCAAACTGGGGCCCAAGAAACTGGGAGAGAAAGCAACTCACCCAGCATCTCACATAGAGAGTCAGTGACAGTCGTTAATTAGAGCTGAGACAGAGAGATAACGTGAGCTATCCTGAGGCCACACAGAGAGTCAGTGTCAGAGCCGGGGATTAGAAGTGAGGCACAGAGAGTCAGTGACAGAGCTGGGGATTAGAGCTGAGGCACAGGGAGATAAAGTGACTCAATCCGCCTCCCCAAAAGGTCATACGAAGAGAGGAGCGTTGAACTACTGTTCCATGACCTTTCCTGAATCAGAGCGCACCGCCCTCGCTACTGCATGGATCTCCCTTCCCCCTGACTGTTTGCCTTGGACCCAGATGAAAGGTTCCTGATAATCAAGCGCCTTCCCTTCCCAAAAGAAATTAAGCTCATGGGCAAAACGAGTGAAATGAGTTCAGGACATGTCGAGCAGATATGAGAGACCAGGATGATGGGCTTTGTTTCTGTTTCTGGGATTTTTCGTTCACGAATGTGCCGCCCCCACACAGGGGAAAGAGTTGTTCGCATCCCCCCCCCCCTTTCTGGGGGGATGTTTCATGGACGATCCGTTATCATTCCTCCGCTATCCCCTCCCCGGAAGATAACAAGGATCGGCCATGAGTCGCGTGTAGCTCTGCCTTCCCCGCTGCGGGGATGTAACCACTAACGCTTGTCTCTTCTCTCTTTCATGCCCGCGTTGATTCCTGCAACCCGCCGTTTCCGCTGGCCTCCACCCCCCACCCCCCTTCTTATCCCGCGCACGTCTGTCCTCGCATTCCCTGCCCCAGGACCTAGCGTTGCTGCCCACAGAGGGGTCGCTGGTGGTGGAAGAGGAAGCCAGCTATGCAGCGGTTCCCGAGGAGGAGGAAGTGAATGGAGGTTGGGGAGAAGAGCTGGCGCAAGAGGTCCCAGCTTCCCACCCTTCCACATCTCAGGTTATCACTGAGGTAACTTGATTGTGTGAACTGGGAAGCCCCAAGTGGGAAGTAGAAACTCGTGGGGGGGGGGGGGGAGGGCAGGCTTTTCCTGGACTGACCCTGGAGACAGCTGATACTCTTGAACCTGTGTGGCACTGTCCCTCTTAAGAGTTCTCTCATCCTTCATCCACACCATGGTCTCCTCTCATCCCCTCCCTGCTCACCCTCTTCAGCAGCCCCAAAGCTAGAGTGGTCCCCTTACCCTGATCCACATGCGAAGGCTGGTCCAGTCCTGTCTTTTTCCCCATGGCATGCATGGAGTTGTACTTCTGAACTCCCCTAAGACTACATCTCCCTACGTGCAATGGGGTGAAACAAGGACCGGATCGGCCTGTTTGGGTTGACCTAGCTGAGGGGGGCATCCTTACCCATGGGCCTGCACTTGCCAATGTTTAAGACCCAGTAGTTATCCTTCTATCCTTGACTTAAACACATGGTTCTTCTTGTCTCTTCTTCCTTAAGAGGTTACAAGACTCAAAGCCTTTTCCGTGCTCCACCCAGGCTTCTTCCCACCCCTCCTTATGACGCCTTAAAAAGTGCTTCCCCATAACCCCGTTATCACATAGAGATTTCCTCCTGGATGCACGTAACGATGTAAAGAATAGCTCATGTGAAACCTGCGATAATCACTAACGGTATGTAAATGGAGCATGAGGGGGGGTTACACAGTTTACCAAACTCAACACCTACAATAATATCTGCTCATAGAATACTAACACAGCTCAGTGTGACATCAAAATAACATCCTATCACCAGTTAGCCCAGAGTCCTTATTAGTGTTGCACAGTTATAGTTGGGTAGGCTAAGGCTGAAGGTCACACAGTGGCAGACGTTCATCTCTCATGAGTCTAGCCTATTGTCATTCATAAATACTCATCAATCTAACCAACCAATCTTCGATCTGTTTAACTTCATATGAATTTCTTGTGCCCATTCCACCCCTAACCCACATGTACATCCATTTTCTCATAAGCCATCCACTCACCTATCCATTCCCCCACTCCAATCCATTCTTCCGCCTGTTTCTCCTGCAATCAAGCCATCCCTCAGTCAGTCTTTCTATTCTCATGCTTGTTCATTCATCAGATCATTCATCTTCCTTCCATTTATTCTTGCATTTTTCTCCAAACCATGGGCGCTTTCAATTTGTCTGTTCTCAGATGAACTTGTCTGGCCAAAATTCTCTCACACACACATACTGATCAGACACCCTTCCAATGATGCCTCATCTTTCCATTAATTAACTGTTCTATGACTTCATCCTGCTGTATTGCCATCTCCTCATTCTTTTACATGTCAGTCTGTCTCATAGCTATCCATCCTTCCATTACCTTCACTCCATCATCTCTCTGTCCAGTAGTACAACCTGCAAACAGTCCATCTGTCCACCCCTTCAATGTATTCATCAACCAAACAAGAGACAGATGAGTAAGCACAACAGCACGCTGTAGCCTCTCTCTTTCAGCTCCGTTGTTACCTGTCTCCTGGCACACCATGGATGGGATGAAATACTGTGCCAGTGTCTGCAGAGCTTTCACTAACTTTGTCCTGGGTTTGTTTCTTTTTTTTTTTTTTCTTCCCATCTGGCCGCTCTCCTCCTCTCCTGGAAGGAGGAGCCAAGTGTGCTCCCGGTGGTTAAAGGCGATGAGGGGTTCACAGAGGAGTATATCACTGGCGAGGAGAGCCCTGCGGCTGGGCAGGATTATGAGTACATCTATAAGGACTATCATGAAAGCACTCAGCACACGGATCTGGGTCCTGCCCTCGCCGCTGAGACCCCTGAGAATGGAGGTGTAAGTCATCTTCATGGAAGGATGGGGGGGGGGGGGGGTTGGGAAAAAAATTAGAACGATTTAAATATTGCCCTGTCGATCCCTCCTAAAAGGTTCAGAAGGGACAATTGTCATGAAATCACACCTTCTGTGAATGTTATCTTTCCCACTTCATGGTTAGTCTTCTGGGTGATGTAAATTTTCTGTTCTGGTCACTTCCTTTCATGCCATTGTTTTTTGTTTTGTTTTTTCTCTGTGTGAAAGTCCGCTTCCTGTCAATGTCATCACCCCTTTGTGTGATGTCCTCTTCTTGTGTGAGAATCGTGCTTTTCTGATAATTTGAGTCTGTTCCCTTCCTTTCTTGTGCTATGTCCTCAGCTCCTGTTCGGGGGCGGTCACCACACTGTTGTGTCATCCACCGGGTTTTATTTGTCTGTGTTCACTTAACCTGTCAGTTCCATTCCTTCTGTTTGAGGTCAGGTTTGTCTTCCAATAGTCTTTTCTCTGACAGTCGTCTTGTGTCATGGTCTGCTTCCTCTCTGACCGTGACACTTCCTGCTGACAACTCCAGGGCCTTTATCTTATCTCCACGTTTCTCCTGCTCCTCTTCTGGAAAGACAGGGAGAGGAGGAAAGGGGAAATTTCGGAGTTACATGCATAACTCTTGGGCGCACCTTGCCTGGGCGATGTATAACCTCTGGGCGTTTTGACGTGGTCCTATGCTTTTCCTCATGGCATTTTATGGTCATTTGGCCTTGCAATCAGTGACATCGCCCCCGCTGCGATAGCCACTCTGTCTGCGGTGATGGTATCCTGGTGGGTGATGTCATCAACACCTCCAGGATGCATTTGGTTCAAATGCCTTCTTGGGTGTTATGACCTCATCACCTGCTTTTGTGATGCATCCTGCATTCATTAATGATTGCTGTAGTAATTAACCTCCAAGATGCCAGTGACAGTGCTGAATAATGTTTTTCTACATGGAGGGATTGCTGTTGTGATTCACAGCCTGTTGGCATCTTGGATGATGTCATTGTGAACCTCTTGAAGAAATGGGACTTGTCTTAGTGTCATCAGATTTATGACATGGATAGCTTCCCATCAGACAATGCCATCATTTTTGGTTATTTCTTCATCCTCTACAAGACTAGGGTCTGATTCACTAAGGCTTTTCTCCCATTCTGTTTATGTGGGAAAAATGCTTAATAAATGAGGCCCCTAGTTAGCTGCTACTAAAGCTTGGAATATAGTTGTTGATCCCTATTGCCTAGGAGAATCACTGTTGCCCAAATTGTGCCTTCTGCCCTCTAGCCTCAGAGGGCTAGAAGCAGTGAAGCATGGTAAGATTCACTGAAAGAGTTGAGCAATTTTGGGTCAGTGCTCCAGAAGGTAACAGACCTTCCTGTATCCTTATGGCGGAGCTTCAGCAAGCCATTGAAATCTGGACGTATCATGGAGGTGATGTGTGCACTGTGCAGGCCCTGGAGTAGGGCTGAGGATAGCCCGGACGTTGGGGGTGTTCCCAGCTCAGTACAGAGGCCTTTTCTTACAGCTCCCTGGCTAGCTTACTTCAGTGGAGAAGTAACAGAAAAAACCTTGATGGGTCCCCTGCACCTCAAATTCAGATGTCATAATCTAATAATTTGGAGTCATGATAGGAGAAATGGGACTAGCTGGGGAGATGGGGAATAAAGACCTGAACCTCTGAGGTGAGGGGAAGTTGATAAAATGCACCAGAGAGGTCAAAATTGAACTTTTCAACAAAAGTAAATGTTGTGCTTTGTTCCTTTTCCTATCGTTGACTAAATTAAAAATACCCCTCCCACAATCTTTACTCGCCCATTAGATAGGGGGCTGTAGTCCTGGAGGAGGGCTTACGACTTCCATCAGGGGAGCGTGGTGAGCCTAGACCTGCTGGACCATTGGCAACCCCATGACTGCGTGAGGCAGGGCAGATGTAGCACAGGACAAGCACCCTCTTATTTTATGTACCCTACCCCTGGTGAGGGGGGGGGGGGGGGAATGTGGCACCCTGCTTTCATTCCAGCCACAGATAGCATCCGTGGTTTGGGGTGGGTGTGAGGTGGCGCTGCGAGCAGGATGCTAGTCTCTTGTGCCAGGTCGTATACTGACTAGTCCCCTCTTTGCGGTTATATGTGTGTTATCCTCAGGCAACCAGAGGCATGAGAGGACAGAAAGGAGATAAAGGGGAGCCCGCTGTCATGGAGCCTGTGAGTTGACTTTTTATGTACGCTGGTCAGAAGCAACGGGGTCTACTCCACCCATAAACTGGGGGCCGCCCACCTCCAGTGAAACCATATCTGGACCCTGTCATCCTCTCCTAACTCACCTTTTATTCTACTCGTCCACGAAAATAGCCCTACAAGGAGCTAATGTCCACTCTAGATATGGATCGCGTTGTTCTGAACCAGATGCTTTGAGGGTCTCAGAGGACAAAAACAAACCAGATGGTTCAGGACAACGCGATCGCCCAGAGCTCATACTCTACCAGCCCAGCCTGCATGTCCCACACTGTGCGCCATTAACTCTTGCTGCAGATGAACCGAAAGACGCTTTCGGTTTGGTGCTATGAAAACCATGACTGAGCATCCCTGGCCACTGTAACGTCCTGGGGTCTCCCACTGGCAACTGGGATCAACCCGGTGGCTCAGCGATAATACTGCGCACGGCCATCCAGAGAACCTGGGTTCAGTTCTTGGGTCTGGTCCTTCCGTTTTCCCCCCCCCCCCCCCAATCGGCCCGGGCTGGTGCTGCTGCGGAGGTGGCATTCGCAGCCCCTTTGGAGGGGAGTGGTGGTGTGGGGGGGGGGGGGGGGAGGGAATCCCCAGTCATCATGGAGCAGCGACACCTAGTGGCCGAATTTAAGGCCCGTGTTTTCACGGCTCTGGAAGAAGACCCGGGTTCGTGGCCCTCGGTCCAGTACACTCGCTGCACATGACCTGGGCTGGAGGGCGGGGGCGGGGTTAATACAATGAAAGCAGGAGGATCCTGCCGGACCACAGAAAAGCCTTGCCTGAGCGTCCCTGAGTCCCAGTGGGGTCTGAGTCCCTTACATGCTCTGTCCATACCTGCAGCAACTCAGCTGTTTACTCTGCTTGCGATGTTCTGCAGGGGATGCTGGTGGAAGGCCCCCCAGGCAGAGAAGGACCGGCAGTGAGTACTCTTGCATTTTCTTTTCTGGTTTAATTTTCTTTCCATATTCCCTCATACGCCGATGAGGAGAAGAACCGCACACACGAGCGTCAGTAGGAAAAAAAACAAAACGTGTCTTTGGGTAGCGTGAGGCGTTGCGCCAGGCCGCGGGACAGCACAGTTCTCCGAAAGCAAGCCGTTCGCCGAGCCGCGCGCGCGCACACACGTGTGCACGGGTTTCGTAACCGCCGGCACTCCCGCTAACCTGGCGCGGGGGGGCCTCTGACCGCTGGCTAACCGCCCGGCGCAGTTACAGCTTTCTCGCAGTTTGAACCGTGCGGGGGTGGGGGGGGGGGTGGGTGGGTGGTGGTGGAGGGACGGCACCTCAATGATTACCCCATCAACTTTCTGTTCCATGAAAGATTCTTTACCGTTGGAATGCCCATCATGGTTTACGTAACTGCTTCGCTTTCTGCCTTTCTCATGTTTTGAATCGTTTCAGGGTTATCCAGGTCCCCCCGGTACCCAGGGAGCTCCAGGAGCTGCCGGTGATCCTGGTGAGAGGGTGAGTCTGAGGGACAAAAAAACCATTTTACTTGCTGCTCGGTCTGCCGAGATGGTGAACGGTATCCTTTTGAAAAAAAATAGCTGGATATGAATATATACTGCACTATGTTAGCTTTTAATTGTTTTATTTTGTTTTTATTTTTGTCAAGTTCATTTATTGTGTATGTTTGGTTGTAAACCGTTTTGATTAATTCTTTTGAATTGTAAAAGCGGTATATAAACATTTTTAAATAAATAAATAAATGAATGGCCAACTCTCTCTGTGTGAGCATGGCGGAGGAGGGTGTCCTTCTGGTGAGGGCAGAGGAGTTGCGAGGGAGGGTGGGGGAGATCAAGGCTGGGAGAGGTTGCATCCACCCCCTACCCCTTTTCCTCTCCCAGTCCGCCGCTGCTGCAGAGGGTGAGGGTATCACCACTGTTTGCTCATCCTGACAGAGGCATCCGATGCCCCGCGCGTCTTACCATAGAATCACGTCTAATATATTCTCTTCTCACTAGGGTCCTCCAGGCCGACCAGGTCTCCCGGGTGCCGACGGTTTACCTGGGCAGCCCGGCAGCTCTCTGATGCTCCCGGTGAGTGATGGAAACCTCCAGAACCTTTACACAGCCATTTTAATGTTTGTATTAAAGACAGTGAGAGTGAACTTCTGCGATGCAGGATGGGAAGGGTGAACGCAGAACGTAGCGGGGCTGGAAGAAAAGAGGTTAAAAGCAGCAGTGATTGAACCCGAAGAGTTTCTAATAGGACTATTAGAGTGAAGCCTTTAGAGGAGGGACATGAGAGCAGAGAGTGTTTAATGGGATTGTGGGAATCTGGAATCAATGCTAGGCTTCGCCAGAAAGTCATGGCAGGGCTTACAGAAAGTGAACTGGAAAGGAAGCACCGGCCGCAACAAAAGTGTTTATGATAGGATTATGGAAGCCTAGAACAGAAGGGCTGATCGCTATCTATAACTGATGGGATAGCCCTGATGATATAACCCAGAACCTGAGGTGAGATACTGCAAGTCACGGAAGCCTAAAACTCCCCTGGAGATAGATAATTCGTACAGTGATACATAGAACTTGAGAGGGTACTGGCATGTAGAACTGCAGAGGTGCTAATAATGCAATCTAGACCCTGAAAGAATGCAATGCGCCTGACATTCTGGAACTGAAGAGGAGAATGTCTGTAGTGATACCTAGAACCTGAGAGGATTATGGTTGATCTAGAACCCATGGAATGCCACCAGTAGTATAGTATAACCTGGAATACGAGATGATAAAGAGAGTCTCCAGGGATCTAGAACTGCTGAGGCTTGCCCTGGCAATTCTAAGGGAATGCAGACTCTTGTTACTGAGCAAGGAGCAGACAGATTCACGTGGACTGTCCTTGTGGCTATCAACTTTCACGTAAGTACACTGTAAATCTGTAAACGCACAAACTCCTGCCCACAGAATGGTAAGCAATAGCGCAAGCTGTCGGTTTGTTACTAAGCCACAGAATGTATAAACCTTTTTTACTGAATAATTACCAGCGTAAAATACAAAACCATGGTACGAGTATGTCTTACACGCACATGCCAAGAATGTGCTGACAATGTGTACGCTTTCATTTTTCCGCCCTCCTAAACAAATATCTGCTAGAAACTGCAGCAGCACAAGAGCAACCCAACTACTGTCTATGTCAAAGTAGTGGTTTTGTTCCTTTCAGTTCCGGTTTGGGAGCGGCGGAGGTGACAAGGGACCGGCGGTGTCTGCTCAGGAGGCCCAAGCACAGGCTATTCTCCAGCAGGCCAGGGTAAGACCCCCCCCCCCCCCAGGAGACAGAAACTCATTGGGAGGTGGGGACCTCTGTGTCTCATGGATTCAGCGGTGGGTGGAGGTCTCTGTGCGTCCCAGACTCGGTGGTAGGCAGGGGCCGCTGTGTGTCACTGACTTTACGGGGGGTGGGGGGGGGGGGCCGCTGTGTGCCACAGATGTGGCGGGAGGCAGGGGATACTTATGTCACAAAGGAGGCGGGGCCTCTGTGCGTCACGGATGAGGCAGGAGGCGGGGCTGGATGTGTCACAGGCTCGGAGGGAGGCGGGGGGGGGGCCTCTGTGTGTCACGGATGAGGCAGGAGGCGGGGCTGGATGTGTCATGTGTGTCACGGATGAGGCAGGAGGCGGGGCTGGATGTGTCACAGGCTCGGAGGGAGGCGGGGGGGCCTCTGTGCGTCACAGATGAGGCAGGAGGCGGGGCTGGATGTGTCACAGGCTCAGAGGGAGGCGGGGGGGGGGCCTCTGTGTGTCACGGATGAGGCAGGAGGCGGGGCTGGATGTGTCACAGGCTCAGAGGGAGGCGGGGGGGCCTCTGTGTGTCACGAATGAGGCAGGAGGCGGGGCTGGATGTGTCATGTGTGTCACGGATGAGGCAGGAGGCGGGGCTGGATGTGTCACAGGCTCAGAGGGAGGCGGGGGGGCCTCTGTGTGTCACGGATGAGGCAGGAGGCGGGGCTGGATGTGTCACAGGCTCGGAGGGAGGCGGGGGGGGGCCTCTGTGTGTCACGGATGAGGCAGGAGGCGGGGCTGGATGTGTCACAGGCTCAGAGGGAGGCGGGGGGGGCCTCTGTGTGTCACGAATGAGGCAGGAGGCGGGGCTGGATGTGTCATGTGTGTCACGGATGAGGCAGGAGGCGGGGCTGGATGTGTCACAGGCTCGGAGGGAGGCGGGGGGTGGCCTCTGTGTGTCACGAATGAGGCAGGAGGCGGGGCTGGATGTGTCATGTGTGTCACGGATGAGGCAGGAGGCGGGGCTGGATGTGTCATGTGTGTCACGGATGAGGCAGGAGGCGGGGCTGGATGTGTCACAGGCTCAGAGGGAGGCGGGGGGGCCTCTGTGCGCCACGGATGAGGCAGGAGGCGGGGCTGGATGTGTCACAGGCTCGGAGGGAGGCGGAGGGGGCCTCTGTGTGTCACGGATGAGGCAGGAGGCGGGGCTGGATGTGTCACAGGCTCGGAGGGAGGCGGAGGGGGGCCTCTGTGTGTCACGGATGAGGCAGGAGGCGGGGCTGGATGTGTCACAGGCTCGGAGGGAGGCGGAGGGGGGCCTCTGTGTGTCACGGATGAGGCAGGAGGCGGGGCTGGATGTGTCACAGGCTCGGAGGGAGGCGGGGGGTGGCCTCTGTGTGTCACGGATGAGGCAGGAGGTGGGGGGGGGGGGACGGGGTCTCAGGATGGCACATGGACCCTTTCTCATGCATGTAATCAGAGCAAGCTCTGAAAGAGAAATTATAACTGAGAAAGGTCTCTGAAGCTTCGGTCGTACTCCATATGTACAAAATCGCCCGCGTGCTTTGCCTCTGACCCTATCCACTTTAAAAGTGGCTGAATAAGGCCACCCAGTGAAGCCAGACATCTAAATTTAGCTGCTCAATTTTCAAAGCTGGGGATCAAGCCAGATAGCTGCTTACTTAGTCAGCTAATTCCTTTTGTAACTCGTGCTCAGAGTGCTCAGTAAATTGTTTCGTTCTTTTTTTTGCACGTGCACCTCTGAATGATGTTCGATATGCACTGGGATGGAGGCAGCGGGGTGTGACGGGGCGTGTGCCTTAAGCATACCTCACTGATATACATGCGCCTTGATTCACGGCATCAGTAGTGATGCAGATCCGTATCAGACCTCGTACAAGAAAAAGTTATTAAAAAAAAAAAAGCAAATGGAGAATGATAGCGTTCGGTTCTTCTGGTTTTCTCTCCTCAGCTGGCCCTGCGTGGCCCTCCTGGACCCATGGGATTCACTGGACGTTCTGGGCCCCTGGTGAGTATGGCCACGAGTAACAAACTCTGGCTACAGATTGTGTGTCCGTGGCAAGCAACTTTGCCCAGGAAGTAAAGCCGTCTTTTTTTTTGTGTGTGTGAGTGTCCGTGGCAAGTATCCGTGACCATGAGATTTAACCGTGTCCTGCATTTGTGGTGTGTAGGAGCATCCCGTGGTTCGTGGTGTGTAACTGTATTGTGATCATTTTTTGTGGTCCCTGTTCAGCCCCCCCCCCGTCCGTGAGTTATAACTATGGTCCCTGTCCAAGGGATGTAACCGTGGTACCTGTTCCATGTGAACAGCATGTGATTGTGGGCCTGGTCTGCAGGTCTTATGCACGTTCCTTTTCTGTGGGCTATAACCACGGTCCACGTCTGTAGGGGTGGAAAATTTACTCCTTTCCGTGGTGTGTAACCACGGTCCCTATGAAGAGGCCCTCCCTACAGGCTGGTATTGTGATCCCCGGGGTCACTGTGGCGCCCCCCCCCCGAGATGGTGTAACCCATGATCCTTCTGTATGGTTAACGTCCATGGGGGGCGGTGCAGCGTTTCTCCAGCTCTGTTTCATGGTGCCAAGTATTAATTCACTGCCGGTCCCCGCATGCTGCAGGGGGTGGGTACGTCTGAGGCGATCTCCTCTGCGGCGCGGGGCTGAGGCGTCCTGCTGACTCACGCTGACTCCCCCCCCCCCCCTCTCCTCTTGTTTCAGGGGCCTCCAGGAAGCACAGGGCTGAAGGGCGAGGCTGGAGATTTGGGATCTCAGGTAAGTGACCTTACTGATGGATTTCACGTGATAGGCGGAGCCGGAGAACGATAACGTCTCTTGTACCGACAGTACAGAAAGGGTGAAACACTTCTAGGGGGCTCCAGATACTCTCGGGTGCCTCCTAGGTGCCGGCAGCGTGGGCTAGCGGCGCAGTGGGATAAATATTTCTCAGTTCCTCCCTGCTGCCTCTGGTTCCCGCAGCTGAGAATTACATCGTCAACGTGCGACACCTTCTCAAGCCAAAAGAAAATTATAACCGCAATAACCTGTACAGGATTACCTCAAGTGCCCTGTCCCCTGGGCCCCTGCCCTGCAAGTTAAATCATACAATTAACAATGCATAGTTGGCATTTGTATTTTACAATTACAGTACGTAAATGGCAAGCAGATCATTTAGTACTGGAGAGAACGATAGGGGGCAAAAGAGAGACCAGTCTGGGATGGTGACATTGAAAAGAAAAAAAAAGGTCAAGAACTGGAAACATGGGGGAAACCAAGAGAGAAATCCAAGGACAGAGAGAAAGGCGCTCTGGGGCTGCCAACCTTCGTATAGATTAGAAGATGGCACCCGATGATGATGTGATAGCGACATCATCTCTAGGTGATGAGCACCTAAGCCAACGTTATCGTCGTTGGCTTGGGTAAGTGACAAACCGATGCAATGGGCACAACTCCCGGCGTCGAGTTAACCATGCGAACATGTGGTCTTTCCAACCCAACACAGTCAATTCAACGAAGAAGGCGACAACATCATGGCCTCCAAGAAAATAAATGCTATAAATCGTAAAAACAGAAGCATCAGCGCTTACAAACGTATTCATTCTCCCCAAGTAACTTTCACCCAAATTCCTTCTGAGAATGTTAAAATATCTCCTATCCAATCTTGCACTGCTCTTACTCCGCATTCTCCTCTTCTTTCATGTAGACCGTCCATTCTGCTCTCATTTCAGATTCTCCTCGCCATCCAAAATCATCTTTCTTCATAACTTCAGACTCATTAACCGGAGAATCCAATGTGCAGTCCTCCCCCAATAACAGTTATACAAATCTGTTTAGAGACCAGTACAAACAGATAATGTATCTTAAACCATAAGGAATTTTTTGAAATGGTGGAGGTGCATAAACAATATATATATATATATATTTTTTTTTTCTTCCCATCCGGGATGGCGAGGGGCAAGATCCGATTGGTTTCGTTGACGAGTTGGATAAAACACCCTCTTGTGATAAAATGCATAGCAAAGTGGAACGGGATCGATGGCATTTCTTGGACGCGGATACTGAAATTAATAAGGGGAGGGGGGGCACGGGGAAGTCCGCTTTTGGAAGAACCACGGGTTTGTTTGGGGGGTGTTTTTTTTTTTTAGCCCTAAACGAGGAGAAAGAGAATTTCTAGGATTTGTCTGCAATCATTGAGATGATGGAAGTGGGGAGAGGAAGAAGATAGACAAGAAAAGAACTTTTACAGAGGAGTTGTTATCTCTCCATGGAAAGAATAGCCTCCGAGTACCCTACAGAGCATCTATTCTCGTGGCATGATGGGGGCATGGTCAGGGATCTCTAATGCACCACTGTATTCATGCCCTACACACACGGCCAAGATGATTCTAGAAGCCCGGGTAAAACTGGTCCGTCCGAGGCCCGCCTTCCCTCAATGGGGCTAAAAAGATTCTTTTAGGTGCATTTAGAAGGGAGGGGGGTGGGGGGCAGCGTTTTGGGCAGGACTGCGGATAGGGCAAGGGCCGACGATGTGGTTCAGGCCCGAGTGCCCCGTTTCCTGCAGGAAAACCTACCGGGGGGGGGGGGGGGGCATAAGCCCGCCCGCACCTTCTGTTTGAAATTCGACGCGGGGTCCACCTTGGGTAAAAGCTTACCCAGAGCGGAGGCACGGGGGCCGCCCTCCCGAATTCCCCCAACACAGCGCAGGCAGCTCTCGTGCCTCTCTTGGCTGCGTAAGAAGTCTCCCCCTTGGGGTGCGCCCGCGGGGAACGAGGAGCAGGGAACGGGTCAGGCAGCCCTGGCGGATGTCGCTGTGACGGGAAATGTCCTAAGCGTCTGACAGAACCCGAGTCAGTCAGACAGGGAAGCGGGGCAAGGTGTTAGGGCAGGAGGTGGGGGGCAGTGACCCTCGAGCTGGGGGGGAGGGCCTGCAATGCTCTTCCCCAATCCCTCCCAGTCCCACGCTGGTCACTGTTCCCCGTTTCGTTGTAAGAGCTTCCACGAATTCTCCAATCTCGCCCTTCCTTCCTTCCGCAGGGTCCCCGCGGCCCGCAGGGTCTCTCTGGCCCCCCGGGGAAGGCCGGCAGGAGGGTGAGTATGTGCACGTGCCTGCATGTTCCGGATCCCAGTTGGCTTGCACGGGTCACGCTGCGGTTCGCACGAGCCGCGCGAGGCCCCCCTCTGCGTGTGGCACCAGGAGGTGCCTGTTCCCGTCCCTGCAGGCTGTAGTAGGATCCGTCCTCAGACTTGCGTGGTCCCGTGTACGGTTGCTGAAAGTGCCCGTGTCTGCTGCTCTCAGCACGTGCGAGTCTTATCGCTGCATGAGTGGCTGGGAAGGGGGTGTCGGTGACACTGTGCATGTGCGTCACAGTGGATCACTTTATCAGTTAGTGGGCAGACGTCTGGGTGTTTGTGCATGTCTGTGTGTCACTGTATGAGTTACTAGGGAGGCATCAAGGTGTAGCTGTGTGTGTGTGTATGTGTGTGTGTGTTTTTCATGGTGTATCACTGGGAGTTGCTGGGAAAGTGTCTGGGTGTTGCTGTATGTCTGTATTGATGGGGGTTTTTTTTTCAGTATTTTGTAAATTTGACCTGGAAAGTTTGTCAACTTGGTATAAACTCTCCTTCCAGACTATAGCGCCTTCATCTGTAACTACCGAGGGGGAGTGTTTCCCCATCATATAACCCTCTCCCCAGCCCCCCCCCCAAGGTAGCCCAGCCATCACTGTGACAGTCCTTGGTCAGGGACCACAGCCTATGGCTTTCTCTGCACCGTGAGTCTTGGCACTAGGGAAGCACTCCATGAAGTTAGCAAGTAGCACATTTAAGACTAATCGTAGAAAATTCTTTTTCACTCAACGCACAATAAATTCTTCTTTTTTTTTTTTTTTTTTAATATACCGATGCTCAAGACAGAGTCTTATCGTACCGGTTTACAATAAACTAGGGGGTAAACCAGATAAACCAGTAAACAATGAAAGCGACAGTTACATTACAACAGGGAAGTATAACAAGGCTTTTGAAGAGAAGTAAAGGGCTGGAATTTGTTGCCAGAGGATGTGGTTAGTGCAGTTAGTGTAGCTGGGTTCAAAAAAGGTTTGCATAAGTTCTTGGAGGAGAAGTCCATTAATGGCTATTAATCAATTTTACTTAGGGAATAGCCACTGCTATTAATGGCATCAGTAGCATGGGATCTTCTTGGTGTTTGGGTAATTGCCAGGTTCTTGTGGCCTGGTTTTGGCCACTGTTGGAAACAGGATGCTGGGCTTGATGGACCCTCGGTCTGACCCAGCATGGCAATTTTTTCTTATGTGATAGCTCAGACTCCCGCCTGCAGGGGGCTGTAATACATAAATCTGGGCTCAGGAATCAAAACTCAGATCTCCGGCCTGCACATGAGCTGTGCTGCCGCTGGGCTGGACCTTTCTTTCCCTAGGGATGCGTGGATCTTGGAGTGCACGGGGGAGAGGTGTGTGTGTGTGTGTGTGTGTGTGTCGCTGTGAGTGTACTGGTGTGTGTGTTTCAATGCTTTATGTATCACGGCTTACGGGTGAGGTATGTGAGTGAGTGAGTACTGGTGTGCGTATCCACGAGGGTGCAGGGAGAGTTCTGTACCTCACTTTGCGTCTGTATTGGTCTCTGTATCCCTGAGTGTATGGGGGAGGGATGTCACTGGGGGGGGGGGGGGGGGGTTTGCTAGTGTGTGTGTGTGTGTGTCATTGTGTGCACAATGTGGTAGGGTTTACCAGCTCGCCCAGGTCGACTGAACAGGTTGATCCGGTTCTAGTTTTCCTCCATTGCATGACATGGCGTTGTGGTTCCGACTGTCCCACTGATTGTCCCTCAGGCGGTCAGCGGGTCCAAGCCGTCTGTGGTGGAGTAGTGAGGCGTTCCCATGCCTTGGACAAAAGGGAGCATCCCCCAAAGCTCTCCACCTCTTCCTCCTCCTATTCCCAAGAAGGAGGAAGCAGATCTGGTCCTCTCCTTTATGTCACTCAGAGTCCCAGCCCTTCCAGGCCATCTCCCCATCTTACAAAAGACATCAGGAAAGCCTCTTTCCCTGCTTAATATCCATTCCCTTTTTTTTTTTTTTTTTTTGCCTGCCGCCCCCCTCCTTTGAGAGGGTGAAGTAAAACGTCCTCTCGTGGCTGCCGTTGGAGGCTTCTGGTGTGACCCCCCTCCCCGGCAGCAGATGCCACAAACGCTCTGCCCTGGTTTTGAGCACGGGGGAAGGCCTCCTTGCCACGCCGTGGTCTTTTTCTCTCTTCATCTCCTTCCCGCGGGGTCCTTTTAGGCCCTCGGAACCACAACGCCAGGCAGGCGATGGGGGGGCAAAGCCGGGACCGGGCGTGCGGCTGCCAAAGGTGAAAAAGGGAAAGAACGTCAGAGCGACGTAGCGGGGAGGGTTCCCCCGGTGCCGGTGCTGCTCGCTCTCGTCTCGGGTGTGTGGGGGGGGGGGGGGGGGGGGTCACACGCTGCCTTTCCGGCCAGGGTGGCGGGATCTGATTTCTCCTGTCTCTCTTTCTCCAGGGTCGAGCCGGAGCAGACGGGGCCCGAGGTCTTCCGGGAGAGTTCGGCCCGAAGGTAACAGGAGCCCCGGCTTCTTCTAGCGGGCAGGGCCGCCTTCACCTTGCTTCCTTCCTAACCTGACCCTCCCCTGACATCTCCAACCCCGAGAGCGGGATCCTGAGGATTTTATAATCGCGCTGGGATCCGGGGTCTGTCTCGTCCTGTCTCTCTCTCTCCCTCTGAGGCTGAGCACCCAGGTCTCCGTCTCTCTCTCTCTCTCTGGGAAGGAGGTCATCCGCGGCCCAGATCCGGGAGGGGAGGGGGCCCTGGCTTCTCTCCCGCTTTGAGGAGGAGGTTAATCTGATCGAGATCTGTTCTGTCTCTCTTCCGCAGGGAGACCGAGGTTTTGATGGACTGCCTGGTCTGCCGGGGGACAAAGGTCACCGGGTGAGTGCCCCTATCACGCTTTTTTCATCCTCCCTTTGGCAGTGTGTGTGTGTGGGGGGGGGGGGGGGGGTTCGGGTCTGCTCGCTGAGAATGAGGCAGGCCAGACCCCCCTGCAGAGAGCACGCACCTTGAGCTGCTGCATTCCTGACTGTTGCTTTCTCTCTTTCTTTCTGCCCCTTAGGGCGAGTCTGGTGCCCAGGGACTTCCCGGTCCCCCTGGGGAGGACGGAGAGAGGGTGAGTTACCGGGGGCTTCTTTATCTGCGGGCGGGGGGGAGGGCAGAGGAAGGAGAGAGGGGGGACGTGACAACATCGGAGGCTCCCTGCGCCAGACTTCCCTGCGCAGGTCGAGCCAGAGAGGGTCGAGGTGCACAAAACAAACGAAAAAAAAAGTCATCGTAAGCGGACGCTCGCCACGCCGAGTCCTGCAAGAAGGTGGGTTATCCGGGCCAGAGAAGGGCCCCCCCCCCCCCCCCCGGGCCACGGTGGTGGCAGCGTCTCCTGCGACACAAGAGTCACGGCTGCGTACGCGAGCGAGCGACCCCCCTCGTGTAATCAGAGCCCCCCCCCCCCCCCGGCGGCACCGGTTCCATGGACTGAACTGTTTTTATCACCGGCGGGGTTTTTGAACAGGACGCCGGGGCAGCGAGTTCATCGGGTCTCTGCCTCTGTTTCTCTTCCCCTTACCCTTCTTCTTGGTTTTCCGTCCTTCCCAGGGGGACGACGGCGAGGTGGGGCCACGAGGGCTCCCTGGTGAAGCGGTACGTGTCTTTATCACACTTTATTATTCCCCACGCGTCGGGCTCATCCTGCTAGCTTTGTACTGAACGTTTGTTACTATTATTCTGTAACTATTTTGTTACTATTATTCTGTAACTATTTTGTTACTATTATTCTGTAACTATTTTGGCAATTACATACAGGACGCTTTACAGCAAAGTGCATGTAGTTAGACTAAGTCCCTTTTTCCCAGTCCCACGCACACCCTTTCACCGTTTGCACGTCTTCTCTTGCACACACGTTCACCATCCGGACACGCACATTCCCTCAAACACACACGCAACACGCATGTTGTACTGCTGCCGATGGAAATGCTCCTCCCTTTTTTTTTTTTTTTTTGCCCTCAGGGTGTCAGAGGTTTACTGGGTCCAAAGGGTCCACCTGGCGTTCCCGGATCTCCTGTGAGTAACTCTTCGCCCACACTCCTGACGCGTGGTGCGTGGTTCCGTGTGAGTGGCTGTCGGGGTGACATAGGACCCCCTGTGTGATGCCCGTCTCTTTCTCTTCCCAGGGAGTCCGTGGTGTTGATGGCTCTTCGGGTCCCAAAGGAAACTTGGTATGTGATCGGATACTGCACCTGGCCTCTTCTCCCCATCCTTCTGCCCTTCTCTCTCCCTCGCTCTCTCCCCCTTCCCGATAGCTTTCCAAAATTCTCTCATCCTCATAGGAATCATAGGAATCCTGAAATGTTATTAACCTGATGTGTAGTGATTGTTATGAAGTGTCACAGGCGGCAGTGCCCAGTGAGATGTGGGATGGCTGCAATGATGTGGCACAGGCACTAGGGTGCAGTACTGCGCAGTGAGACATGGGATGGCTGCAGTGAAGTGTCACAGGCACTAGGGTGCAGTACTGCGCAGTGAGACATGGGATGGCTGCAGTGATGTGGCACAGGCACTAGGGTGCAGTAGTGCGCAGTGAGACATGGGATGGCTGCAGTGAAGTGTCACAGGCACTAGGGTGCAGTAGTGCACAGTGAGACATGGGATGGCTGCAGTGATGTGGCACAGGCACTAGGGTGCAGTAGTGCACAGTGAGACATGGGATGGCTGCAGTGATGTGGCACAGACACTAGGGTGCAGTACTGCGCAGTGAGACATGGGATGGCTGCAGTGAAGTGTCACAGGCACTAGGGTGCAGTACTGCGCAGTGAGACATGGGATGGCTGCAGTGATGTGGCACAGGCACTAGGGTGCAGTAGTGCGCAGTGAGACATGGGATGGCTGCAGTGAAGTGTCACAGGCACTAGGGTGCAGTAGTGCACAGTGAGACATGGGATGGCTGCAGTGATGTGGCACAGGCACTAGGGTGCAGTAGTGCGCAGTGAGACATGGGATGGCTGCAGTGAAGTGTCACAGGCACTAGGGTGCAGTAGTGCACAGTGAGACATGGGATGGCTGCAGTGATGTGGCACAGGCACTAGGGTGCAGTAGTGCACAGTGAGACATGGGATGGCTGCAGTGAATTGTCACAGGCACTAGGGTGTAGTAGTGCACAGTGAGACATGGGATGGCTGCAGTGAAATGTCACAGGCACTAGGGTGCAGTAGTGCACAGTGAGACGTGGGATGGCTGCAGTGAAGTGTCACAGGCACTAGGGTGCAGTAGTGCGCAGTGAGACGTGGGATGGCTGCAGTGAAGTGTCACAGGCACTAGGGTGCATTACTGCGCAGTGAGACATGGGATGGCTGCAGTGAAGTGTCACAGGCACTAGGGTGCATTACTGCGCAGTGAGACGTGGGATGGCTGCAGTGAAGTGTCACAGGCACTAGGGTGCAGTAGTGCGCAGTGAGACGTGGGATGGCTGCAGTGAAGTGTCACAGGCACTAGGGTGCAGTAGTGCGCAGTGAGACGTGGGATGGCTGCAGTGAAGTGTCACAGGCACTAGGGTGCAGTAGTGCGCAGTGAGACGTGGGATGGCTGCAGTGAAGTGTCACAGGCACTAGGGTGCAGTAGTGCGCAGTGAGACGTGGGATGGCTGCAGTGAAATGTCACAGGCACTAGGGTGCAGTAGTGCACAGTGAGACGTGGGATGGCTGCAGTGAAGTGTCACAGGCACTAGGGTGCAGTAGTGCGCAGTGAGACGTGGGATGGCTGCAGTGAAGTGTCACAGGCACTAGGGTGCATTACTGCGCAGTGAGACGTGGGATGGCTGCAGTGATGTGTCATTGACGGTAGAGTGCTGATAGAATGGGACGACTTTGTTCCTTTCCTGTACATTACATCCTGAGGTGTCTAATAAAAGTGTGGATATTTCTTTCTGTAGGGTCCTCAGGGTGAGCCGGGTCCCCCAGGACAGCAGGGAATACCAGGCACCCAGGTCAGTGACTCTATGTGAGGAAGGGGGAAGAGACGGATCTGTGTGAGAATGTGGCACTCGCACTCCTGCTGTGTCTTGCCCAGGGCTGTCACAAGCGTTGGAGAAGCAGGGCTTGATTGCCTCGGGCTCCAAGGTGTGGAGAGGAAGGGGCATCTCGCTGCCCTTTTGACTCAATCTGCGACTCTGTAAGCATATGAGCCCTAAAGGGAATGGGGTATAGGGGGTAATGCCCTGGTCTCACCTGCCAGTCTCGAGTGCAGTGACTCTCACTCTCGCGCTGTTCATTGTCTCCCATCTCTCTCCCTCATGCCACATCCCATCTCCCATCTCCGTTGTCTCCAGCCTTCAGTCCTCGGGTGCGGTTGACTGTCTCGTCTGCTATCTCACCTTTCCCGTCCCCTCGTGCTGTGACTCGCCGTCCTGCTGTCTCTCGTTCTCCCCTCCCCTCGTGCTGTGACCTCCCCATGCTGTGTATTATATTTGTGTTTTCTCGTCTTAGGGTTTGCCTGGTCCTCAAGGCGCGATGGGTCCACCAGGAGAGAAAGTGAGTACCCCTTACCCTCTCTGTCTTTCCTTCCTGGGGGGGTAGACTCACTATGTTGGGTGTCCAGGCTGGGGTGGATGCCCTGGCTGTGGGGGTGGTGTCTCGGGGGAATATCATTAAAACAACTTAAATGAACGGCTCAACGAAAGCTCAACGAAAGCAATCAGAACCAAGAAATCATGAGGTCCATTTCCTCAGCTGTGCTGTGTTCCCCTGGGTACGGGATTCACTACTCAGTGGCGGCAGTAAATACTGCCAGGAAAAACACTTCCCGATCGAGTATAACTGGTGGGACTTTGCTGGGGAAACCCTTGACCCTCCCATCCCACCCCGTCCCCAGCTACCGCATGAAATGGTCAAAGATGGGGGGGGGAAAAAAAAAAGTTTAAAGGTGTTGGTTGGCCGAATATGTACTTTTATTCCTACCACGTGATGGCATAAAACTTAGCTGCACCTCGAGAGGGTGTTAGCGAACTCTCCATCAAATACCGCGGGCTGTGAATCTGCATGCATTGCACCGTGGGTTTTTTTTTGAGTGGGGGGCGAGATAACACGCGGGTCATTTGAAACACCACGGGCCGCCTCCGTGTTTAAGGCGTTTAACCGCAAACGACTTCCAAGTCACCTAAAAGCGGAAAATACGTAACAACCGACTCCTGAGCTGGGGGGGGGCGAAAGCTTCAGGAAAAAATTACTGTTTATTAGGCGAGGCTATCCAGATATGGACGCCTTCCTCCCGAATCTTGTTACAGTTACTCAATAAAAAAAGCTCTCATAGCCTGCGGAGAATTCACGACGATAATCCATTTTCAGGAAGCGGGGGGGGGGGGGGGGGGGGTAAAGAGAGTCCACCTGCCTCCGGGAACTGGGAGAAGGGGTATAATATTCTTATTATCTCTCTTCACAGGGCCCTCTTGGGAAACCTGGTCTCCCAGGCATGCCGGGCGTCGATGGTCCTCCCGTAAGTAAATCCCACCTGGTGCCCCTTTCCTGCCTCCTCTTCCTCCTTTCCCTAACTCCCTCTCGCCTCGCCCTTCATCCTCCGATGCCTCTCCCCGTCGCCTCCTGCGCCCTTTATCTGCCCCCCCCCCTCCATCTCTCGTTGCCTCCCAAGGTGCCATCTTGTCCCGTGTTCTCCTTGCTTCCTTATCCTTTCTCGCCTTCCCTCCACCACCACCACCCTGCCGCCCACGCGCACACCTCTCTCTAACACCATTTTCCCTCTCCCGTACAGGAATGAGCACACTCGGTAATTTCCAGTTATTTCAATGTGTATGCGCCACACTGCTCGCCCAGCATTCACGTTCTAGGAACCAACTTGACTTGACCTTGCAGCCTGCATTCCGGGGCGGCCCGGAATGCAAGATAGGAGGGGCCATGGGAATCACAGTTACAGAGTCGGCATGGGTGAAGGAAGTCATGAGTCCTTCAAGGTCGGGGCTTTTCCTCAGCTCCCACCTTTGGGAAACTATGTCCGATGAGTCAAGAAAGAGCCAGAAGCTGTTCGAAGCTTCAACCATTGATGATCCACCCCAGAAGATCAGAGCAGATCCACCCCAGGAGATCAGAGCAGATCCCCATGATGGAGCAAGGAATCAGTCGGTTCTCACCAAGCCTTAATGTTCAGCAGCGCCATTGGCCTCCAGAGCTCCTCCCGTGGCTATAGAAAGTTGAAGAGATGGGTAGCGGGGGGAGGGGGGAGGAGGAGGAGAGGGGGCCTCTGTGCGAGCCGTAGGGAAGTTTCATGTTTTAATTCCATCGCCATCGGCAGCGGACTCCAGTCTCTCGATAACAAAGCAAAGTCTAATATCTCCAGGCCACAGGTCATCAGAAGGAACCACATGGCCTGCTGATACCTAACTGTTTGGAGACGTTTCTGTGACTGACGTTTTCTGCAGAGGACAATGTAGGGCATGGACATGGAAGGAGATCCTCTGACCATATGGGAGACGTATCCTTAGAACAAGAGACTCTCACCAAGACATGCCCTGCATTGCAGAGGCCCGTCTCACTATAGAGCTAGCGTAAAGTCTTGGCGATGGGCATTGACCCTGCCTTGTTATGGGGCTGGATGAATGTCGCAGTCTCATTGGCTCCAGTCTCATCACAGAGTTGGATGATTGTCCCAGTGACAGATGTTGACGCACCAGCTCGTTACAGGGTTGGATGAATGTCCCAGTGACAGATGTTGATGCACCAGCTCGTTATAGGGCTGGATGAATGTCCCAGTGACAGATGTTGACGCACCAGCTCGTTACAGAGTTGGATGAATGTCCCAGTGACAGATGTTGACGCACCAGCTCGTTACAGGGCTGGATGAATGTCCCAGTGACAGATGTTGACGCACCAGCTCGTTACAGAGTTGGATGAATGTCCCAGTGACAGATGTTGACGCACCAGCTCGTTATAGGGCTGGATGAATGTCCCAGTGACAGATGTTGACGCACCAGCTCGTTACAGGGTTGGATGAATGCTCCGGTGACAAGACGGCTCCCCTCTCTTTATGGCGCTGAACGAATGCCCTGCTAATGGATGCTGACCTCTGTTTCACTATGCAGATGGATAAGCATCTCGGTGATGGAGACTGGCCCTGGTGAAAATTTAGCGGGAGTCTTGCTCCCGTCTTGCAAAGAGTATAACCTTTAGGGTGAATGACCTCTGAACTCTCCCTCTCTCTCTCTTAGGGTCACCCAGGGAAGGAGGGCGCAACTGGAGGCAAAGGCAATCAGGTACATGACCCCGGGCTCTGCCCACTCTCCCCTTTATTACGTAACAGAGTATTGCAATCAGGGAGCTCGTGGCACCACTGTCCACCCCTTTCTCTCCAAGCCCCGTGGTGGCGATATCTCGTTTTTCTTAATACTACTCCCGACGTCAAAGCACAGTAACACGATGCCCTCTCATGGTTCCAGAGCATTCCCGCATGATATAATGCAGTTAAACTCTTGAGGTAATGCATGGCCTGTTCTCTAAAAACTGTGATTCCCAAAACTGCCCTTTTGACTCCCCCAGAGCCAGTCTCAGGGTTCTCAGGTGATCCACAACAAATATGCATGAGAGAAATCTGCGTATATGCGCTGGGTCTCCAACGTATGCAAATGTATTTCATGCATATTCATTGTGGATATCCTGAATACCCAACCAGCTGTGGAGGCAATAGGACAGGCTGGGGAAATACTGATTTTGGAAGTTACAGTTCTAAGGGAGCCGATGCAATCAAAATGCGCTGAGTGTTCAGCGCCTGCTTTCCTGACGCGCCCCCAGGCACCCCTCCTGGGGGGCGCCAAGTAATATTTAAATTAGGGGTCGCATTGTCAAGGAAGCCCGCGAACGGTTGGCTTTTCCGACGGTTTAGAAAACAGCGCACAGCCAGGGGTTCGGGAAACGGACGCTTGTTAACTGAGCATCCGTTTCCTGCATCTGACCGCCGGCGCTTTTTTTTTTTAAACTTGTTTTAAGATTTTGTTCCTCCTTCTTAATATCGCAAGCATATTTTCTGCTTTTCTGTACAACTTTTGCGAGAGCTCAGCAATTAACGCCTGCTCTAGGGTGACTGCCTAATAGCCTCATCAACATGCATTCGCACGTGATGAGCGCTGTTTAATTTCGCCGTGCACAGGACGCGCATTGTGTAGGCACTTAAGGGGATTAGGTAGTGCCTATGCCTACGCAGTGTGCGTCCAACTGCGGGTTAAGCAGTGCGCGCGGCACTGCATTGCATCGGCCCCTAAGTGTTCACAGCCCCTGGAGGGGGGGGATGGAGAAACTGAACTCGCTCAGCGGTGGCAACCAGTGGTCAGGCTGAGGGCAAGTGCATACTGGGCTCTTGAGGGAGCTGAAATCTATAGGCCCTGGCCAACGGCTGCCACTGCCAGGCGGGGCATGAGGGGATCGTAAAATAGGGAAGACATCCCGGGTATCTGCAAATCAAGCAGCCCAGGAGAAGCCGGTTCCAGATGGAAGAGGAAACCAGCAAGGCAACATTGCGGTAAGGACAGCAGAAGTTACAGCTCAGTGAGACCAGCGGGTTGGACAGTTCTTATTTATTTATTTATAGTTTTTTTTATATACCGCGGCACGTAATGCACATCACCTTGCGAATGCTGGTGCCCTCAGCCCTGTGTCCTGATTGGCTAACTCACTCTATTTCTGCTTTAGGGTCCCCTGGGACCTCAAGGCCCCCTTGGCTATCCTGGACCACGCGGCGTGAAGGTAGGCGAAGGGGGTTGGCCGATTATATTTTTGATTCATTGGGGGTGGGGGTGGGGGTGGGGTGTTCTCTATGAAACTTTCTCGTGGGGGTTACGGAACGTAACCCCCACGGAACGCACTCTTCCCGACATGCTCTCCTGCTGAGGCAGAGCGGCACGAGAAAGACGGAGAAGGTGACCGGAGGGGTGTGGGAGGAATGCATACCCGGGGCAAGGAGGTGAGGCGGGGTGTGAAGCAAGGCATTCTGGGTAGGGAGCGAGGAACGAGGATTACAGGCTTTGGATGGAGGTGCTGGGTGCTGAGACTCGTGAACGTGGGCGGCACTGCCTTTGTGCGCCTCTCTGTAGCCTCGCTCGTGGGTTTATAGACAGTCACAGGCTCTGTAATGCCCCGCGAGCATGGATTACGAGTGTGTGTAGATCGTGCTTGTGTCTGTGTCTGACCTTTCCCTGCCCTCGATTTCAGGGTGCTGAAGGAATCCGAGGGCTGAAAGGTCACAAGGGTGAGAAGGTAGGTCCTGTCCTGCTCCAGCCCCTCCTGCCTCATCCCCTCTCGAGAAAACGTTAAAAGAATCTCTGAATTGTTTCTGAAGCGTTCAGTAGCTTCTGACATTCCTGAACGTTTACATTTTTCTATTGACCGGCACCGTGATGCCTGCTGCTGCCGCCAGGCTGGGGTGATGGAAGATACGGTAACTCCCTGCTTACGAAAGAGATCCACACCCAACAGCACCAGTGTCACTTCTGCGCTGAGAGAGGGGAGTGTGCCCTGGTTATGCCCGCTAACGCCGTGCTGAGAGATGGGGAGTGTCCTGTTTATGAAGGATAGTGTCCTCCCTAACACCCTGCTGGGAGATGAAGGATATTGACCCTCTCTAACACCTGCTGAGAGATGGAGTGTGTCCTGTTTATGAAGGATAGTGTCCTCCCTTACACCCTGCTGGGAGATGAAGGATATTGACCCTCTCTAACACCCTGCTGAGAGATGGAGTGTGTCCTGTTTATGAAGGATAGTGTCCTCCCTAACACCCTGCTGGGAGATGAAGGATATTGACCCTCTCTAACACCTGCTGAGAGATGGAGTGTGTCCTGTTTATGAAGGATAGTGTCCTCCCTTACACCCTGCTGGGAGATGAAGGATATTGACCCTCTCTAACACCCTGCTGAGAGATGGAGTGTGTCCTGTTTATGAAGGATAGTGTCCTCCCTAACACCCTGCTGGGAGATGAAGGATATTGACCCTCTCTAACACCTGCTGAGAGATGGAGTGTGTCCTGTTTATGAAGGATAGTGTCCTCCCTTACACCCTGCTGAGAGATGGAGTGTGTCCTGTTTATGAAGGATAGTGTCCTCCCTTACACCCTGCTGGGAGATGAAGGATATTGATCCTCCCTAACACCCCACTGAGAGATGGAGTGTCCTGATTATGAAGGATAGTGTCCTCCCTAACACCCTGCTGGGAGATGAAGGATATTGACCCTCCCTAACACCCCACTGAGAGATGGAGTGTCCTGATTATGAAGGATAGTGTCCTCCCTTATACCCTGCTGGGAGATGAAGGATATTGACCCTCCCTAACACCCCACTGAGAGATGGAATGTGTCCTCTTTATGAAGGATAGTGTCCTTCCTAACATCTTGCTGGGAGATGAAGGATATTGACCCTCCCTAACACCCCACTGAGAGATGGAGTGTGTCCTGTTTATGAAGGATAGTGCCCTTCCTAACATGATTCTGGAAGACGGAAGGTGTTCTGCTTAAGAAGGGACAGAGGAAGGGCGTGGCGAGGAAAGGGCGATGGGATCGATCCGTTGGTGATGGCTGTTGTTCGATTCTGTTCTCTGCAGGGTGAAGAAGGTTTTCCAGGCTTCAAAGGAGACATGGGCGTGAAGGGAGACAGAGTGAGTGTTAATCCCTGCTTTCCTCCTCTGAGTCACAGCCTCAGAATTTTCCCTTTATAAGGACAATAATTTTGTATTTTTAGACCACCTTTCCAATAATAACTCAAGGTGGCTTACGGGGTTTTTTTTTTTTTCCAGTTCTGATAAATCTTCGCCACAAAGAGCTTTATAATCTGGCCCCTGAGGCAATGGGAGATAAAATGACGTGCCCAAGGTCACAGAGTTATCAGTGGGAGAAGTGGGATTTGAACCCTGTTTCAGTCTATTGCTCTAACCATGCGGCCATGTCTTCCCTTCCTTTCTCACCAGAGCATTCCCCTGGAATATGACTTCAAGGGTTCAAATCCCACCAAGGGATGACTCGGCACCCTCATCCTGCAGGGGGTGGATAAACAGAAAATAATAAGTCGGAGCTTGTCAGTAAAGCGATCTGAGATCTTAGAATACGAGGCTATCTACAAATACGTTATTTTTTTTACTTTGTTCCTCAGAAATACATTTAAAAAAAAAATGCATAGAAAGGTATCTGCTCGGGCTCCTCGTCCGACCTCTGTCATGCGTCGTGATCGTTACGCAGGGAACCTTTTCTCACCTTTCCTCTCCCGTCTTGGGCAGGGCGAGGTTGGCGTTACAGGATCCAGAGGAGAGGACGGCCCAGAGGGTCCTAAGGGAAGGACGGGTCCAAATGGGGAGCTCGGTCCAATCGGAGTGACTGGTGAGAAGGTGAGACGCGGATGCACGCACAGGGCCACGTCAACAAAGGCACGTGGGAAAGGTTGAACCACGTGGGAAAGGTTGAACCAGATGAAACCAAGATACGCAGAGGATAGAACCAGATGCAGAAAGGAGCAGGTCCTTGCTGAGGCAGTTGGATAAATCCTCTCCAGAGCTTTCTGACATTGGGAACAACCTCGTTATTCCGAGGAGTGTGAACAGAAGCAGAGTTTCATTCCTTTGGGAAGTAATGGGTTGCGTCTTGTGGGTACAGCCAACAGTCTCCTCCCAGGTGACTCTTGTTCATGATGGTGATATTCCCCGGTGGTCTTGGTGGGGTTTGGAAACTGAGAAGAGGTAACTTGGGGGACAGCTCAAAAGTCATGGATGGTGTTTTCATCTAGAGACATGAGGTTCTATGGAGAGATTTCTTTCAAGGGAGAGAGAGAGCATCATTCCTATGAGTAATCCTGCCACTAATACTTGGGTTAAGTCAGCAGCACAGGGGGTAAAGATTTGGAGAAGAAATGTGAATGGGGGGGGGGGGACTCTTGGGTTAACCTGCTGGGAGAAGTCCTCTTATGGGTCCCGTTAAGGGTGGCTCCTGGGTCCTGACCTATAGCAGGCTTGCTACAGAAAGAGAATATGATGACAGATAAGGATGTAAGGCCTGTCCACCCTGCTGAAATAATTTCATTTTGCAGTGCTGTAGCCTCCTGTTCATCTCTAGCTTTCCCTGACTTTCTCTATTTTTGCCCGTCCCAGTAAGTAACCTGTTGTCTTTGTTCCCCATTACCAGGGCAAGCTCGGTGTTCCAGGTCTGCCCGGGTATCCAGGGCGTGGGGGACCTAAGGTGAGAGGCCTGAAATGACCACGGCTAATGGGATCTTTATGCGCTTTGGTGCTACGGGATTGTTGGCTAATGTGTGTTCTCTTTTTTTTTTTTTTCCCCTCTAGGGTTCCCTTGGATTCCCAGGATTCCCTGGGTCCAGTGGAGAGAAAGGAGGCAGGGTGAGACGTTTTCTCTAGACCTGATTCTTGCATTGTTCCGTTTAACCTCAAATAAAGGTTCGGAGAAGAAATTCACGTGGGGGTGGAGGCTGTTCGGGACTGACCTCGGAGAGCTGGCACAAGCTTTATACCTTTCCTCGTGAGGCCAGCACGATGGGTGCAAATCCCTAATCAACAGCACAGTCTGGCTATTGTTATACCTGGTGAAGACAGCGCCCCACTGATATTTATCTGACGTTCAGATAAAATTGTTTACTGAATCCTTTTATTTCATCTGTTGGTCGATTTTTTTTTTTAATTGAATTTTTCAACTTCGTACAACAAACAGTATGACAGGAATATTTCCTTGGTTAGTTGTATAGACAGCAGCTAAGGGCCAAAAGGCCCAACTCATCTGTCCAATTTATTTCCTATTTCCCAGTGGATATCTGGCTTTCCCTTCACTAAGTTCAAGAAGCCTAAGGTTATAGTTTGGAAAGCGCTGTCTGTGTTGTCTGCTGTCTCATTGGAAATATGTCTATTTCCGTTGGCGCTATATGCAGTCCTGACAGCAAAATGTGTGGTAAAGACTTCTTTATGATGGAAGTGTTGGCCTTGTATGAGATAGACCTTGTGTTGAGAATGATGACCAATAAATAACTTGATCTGGAAGTGTTAGCCATTGGCCTTCTTGTTTTGCAAAGTAATATAGTAGATGACGGCAGACAAAAAACAATTGGTCTATCTAGTCTGCCTAGTTATAAAAGTCTGCACTGCCAAAGGATATATCCCAGCTGCCAGCTGTAGAAGCGTGACTGCTTGTAGAATAGCACTCCTTACCCAAATCAATTTTTGTTACCTTTCTCTTTGGTTTTCGCCATCCTAGGTAGATGAACATAAAAATTCCCATATTTAATCCAATACCTTGCTCCTCCCCATCCACCATATCTTACCAGCAAGTTTTGTAATAATCTAAACAGCTGCCAAAACTAGTGAATCTGTTGCCCTGACATTCAGTTCCCTAGGTCCTTGTAGAATTGCTGCAAAGTTAGAAGATGGTCAATGGCCATCTTATTTTTGAAGGTTATGACCATTACCCATCTTGTTTTGAAGGGCAATTACCGTTGGCTCTCTTGTTTTGGGAGAGATGGCCATTGACCATCTTGTTTTGAAGGGTAATTACTGTTGACTGTCTTGTTTTGGGAGAGATGGTCATTGACCAGCTTGTTTTGAAGGGTAATTACTATTGGCTGCCTTGTTTTGAAGGGTAATTACTGTTGGCTCTCTTATTTTGGGAGAAATGGCCGTTGACCAACTTTTTTGAAGAGCAATTACTATTGGCCCTCTTGTTTTGGGACAGATGTCCGTTGACCATCTTGTTTTGAAGGGTAATTACTGTTGGCTCTCTTGTTTTGGGAGAGATGGCCATTGATCATTTTGTTTTGAAAGGTAATTACTATTGGCTCTCTTGTTTTTGAAGAGATGGACACTGACCATCTTGTTTTGAAGGGTGATTACTATTGGCTCTCTTGTTTTGAAGGATAATTATTGTTGGCCATCTTGTTTTGAAGGGTAATTAAGGTTGGCCATCTTGTTATGGGGAAAGAGGGGCTCATGATTGCCTGCATTTCTTTCTCGCAGGGGCTATCAGGAAAACCTGGTCCCAGAGGCGAGCGTGGCCCTACGGTAAGTGCCAAAACTTCACACACTGCTGGGCTGTAGTAAATACTTCACAAACCAAAGCAGACCAAGGCAACCTGCAGAAGCCCAGCCGAGAGCTGGAAGATGGGAATATACCCGGATGTGATAAAACTGTTCATCAGCAAGAGGCGCTAATGAACAGGATTAGAAAGCCCGGCCAATGGGGTGCACCCTGGCACTGAGCCCCCATGGAACGGTCGTCCATTACTGCTTTCTTCTGAAAACTTTAATTGAACTTTTTCCACAGGGTCCGCGGGGCCAAAGGGGAGTGAGAGGTGCCCCTGGGAAGCTGGGACCAAAGGTCAGTGTTCGACCAAACCTAAGACGTGGCTTCATTCCCCAATCCTTACTGTCTGTGTGACCCTTCACCTCCCCTCTCTGTCGTCTCCGGGATGGCTTTGCGGCCTTCCCATCCCTCTCCTCCCCCAGTCCCATCGCTGTCCCGTGCTCCCCCGCTCTCTGTCTCTCGTCATTACTGTGTGGTTCTCTGTCCCTCTCCCCCATCGCTGCCCCATACTCCACTGTTTCCCTCTCCCTCTCCCCATCGTGGCTGCTCTCTTCTCCCTCTTCCCCGTCACTGCCTCACACACTCCGCTCTGTCCTCGAGATTCAGGAATCTTTCCTGGACCTGACAACTTGCACATTGCGTTTTGTCAAATACATGAAAAAGTAGTTGAAATTAAAAGAGAGAGAAAAAAAATATCCCAATACCCCCTTGTCACAATTTCTCTTTCTCCGCTGCAGTTTCTGACTTCTCTCCACTCGCTTGCTCCTCCTGTTACTTTTGTTCAAACCGCACGCGTTGACCCTCTCTGTCTCGCTGAGATGTAAACGGTTCTCATTCCCCAGCCTGTCCCTTGGGATCTTGTCACACGCAGGTGAGTGATTTGAGCAGGGCAGGTTAAGGGCCCAGGGGGCTTGCGATGTCCTTCCAGCTGTTTGCGACCTCAACGCCTGCGCCCCCCCCCCCAGCCGGTCCACGAGAATTCAGCCGGCCCCTCCCGCAGCTTTTGCCTCTCGATGCCAGGACTCTCTTCCACCTCCTGTCCCCTCCGTCACGTCCTCGTGTTTGCCTTCTCGTTCACATCCGAGAAACTTTACGGGTGCGACTATTTGTCCGTGCGATGCCCCGAGTGTGGTGCAGGAGCGGGGTGAATTTTCAGAGGCTTAATTGGAACCCACATCCTTTCAAGCTGCAATACAGAGGGCTTGGCAAGGGGTCTTTCGGAGGAGGGGGGTCAAAAACTATGAACGAACGTTTTATTTTATTTGTTTGTAAATGCCTCCCATTGGAGACGACTCAGAGCAGAGCCTGCCTAGTTACTTGGTTACAGGAGAGAAATGTTAGGCTGGTCCTGGATCGTTGAAGAACACCCCCCATCCCTGATGCATTACGGGACCTGAAGTGGGAAGAATCGGGGGGGGGGGGGGGGGTTGCGGATACCACACTGCATTGGGATGCAAGTTCAAAAGTCTCCCTCCTGAAACCAGGTAGCTTGGCAGCTCTGTTAAAGGCAGTAGAAGAGGACTGGAAGGCTCATCTGCATACTGCTCCCAGCATCCCCTGGGAGAGGAGTCCAGAGGTCACCGCAAGCGATCCAGGGATTGAATTCCACAGCCCCAGCTTCCAGAGATCCCCTCACTCTTTGCAGTAGAGGAGGAGCGGAAGGCTCATCTGCATACTGCTCCCAGCATCCCCTGGGAGAGGAGTCCAGAGGTCATCGCAAGCGATCCGGGGATTGAATTCCACAGCCCCAGCTTCCAGAGATCCCCACACTCTTTGCAGTAGAGGAGGATCGGAAGGCTCATCTGCATACTGCTCCCAGCATCCCCTGGGAGAGGAGTCCAGAGATCACCGCAAGCGATCCAGGGATTGACTTCCACAGCCCCAGCTTCCAGAGGCTCCACACCTTTCGCAGTAGAAGAGGACTGGAAATGCGTGCCTAATGGTGTGTGAACTTCAAACCCTTCAATTAACTGAGTGAAGATCAATTTAATGGTGGTTAAAGAAGATTGGTAAGTATAGCTTTGGGAAATCTTTGGACTTATATAAGTTTGATGAAATAGAAGGATATATTCTTTAGAGTTTGTGTGTCTGAGGTAATAAGCAAGCCAGAGATAGAGGTCTTTAAGATCATGGGAGGTCTTGAACGAGTAGATGTGAATCGGTTATTTACTCTTTCGGATAATAGAAAGACTAGGGGGCATTCCATGAAGTTAGCATGTGGCACATTTAAAACTTATCGGAGAAAGTTCTTTTTTACTCAACACACAATTAAACTCTGGAATTTGTTGCCAGAGGATGTGGTTAGTGCAGTTAGTGTAGCTGGGTTCAAAAAAGGTTTGTATAAGTTCTTGGAGGAGAAGTCCATTAACTGCTATTAATCAAGTTGACTTAGGGAATAGCCACTGCTATTAATTGCAGCAGTAGCATGGGATAGACTTAGTTTTTGGGTACTTGCCAAGTACTTATAGCCTGGTTTGGCCTCTGTTGGAGAGGATGCTGGGCTTGATGGACCATTGGTCTATTTCTTATGTTCTTATGTTCAGCTATCCCCTTGTTTGTAGATTGGTGTAACTAACCCTTCTGACCACATCTGAGGGAAATGGCCTGAAAGTAGAATCGGGTTAAATAATTTTTCTTGTGCTTCTTGGATTTTGGGGCCATGTGCTTTTCTGGAGGCATCCCTTTATTTTCTCTCTCCCTCGCACTCTTCCATCCTGTCGTGTGTGTGTCTTTCCTTACGAATATTCTCTGGTTGCACAAAAGCTACCATTCTGTGATATATCGCTTCTATTTTATGTTTTGCTGCCACCAGCGTGTTATAATCTGGTGTGGTTGTGGATCCTGGCTCATAGTGAGAACTGGCTCCACTCATAGGGAGGAGCCCTGTGGGGGACTCACTACGATAGGCGTGGCCTCAGCTGAGACGGACAGAAAGTGTAACAAGGCTTTATTAGACTGGAACGTGGGAAATACCCACCGAGTGGAAGGAAGACACAGTCCAGAGTAGAATAGTAGTTCACAGATGTAATCCCCGGTAGTGGCCTGCAGAGCGGGGTACGCCAGGGAACTCCTCTCCAGGTGGTACACCTCTCAGGGTAGATCCAGTAGTGACCCGCAGTGCGGGGTATTCTGAGAATCACACAGTAGTAGAACAGAAAGGTGCAGGAGGTCAGCAGAGCAAGGTAGAAGATGGTGTTCACTCCAAAGTGTAGACAATGGTTAGCTGGGATGAGCACGGTAGTGGCCCGAGGCACGGGGTACACCGGCGGTTCCAACGGCACGATGGTAGTAGCAAGAGAAGTACTCACAAAGCTGAATTGACTGGATGCTTCAGGGAGGAAGGCCCTCCGAGGAGCGGATAGCCAGAACCTGACAAGGCCCCCGAGGAGCGGGTACCTAGAGCGTTCTAAGGTCAGAAGTCCAGGAACGAGTTCAACGTAACGAAACGAAGTGTCTCCAAGAGTAGTGGAATTAAGCAGGGAGGAAGTCCTTGCTAACTCGTAGGAAGTATAGGCTGGATGGGTTAAATACTGCTGACAGGTGTTGTCATGCAGAGGGGACGCCCCCGAGGTTCCCGCCATGACGTGAATAAGAGAGGGCCTGGCGTGCGCGCGCCCTAGGTAGTCCCTGATTCAAGATGGCGGACGGGATCGCCCACACTGTCCCGGGGACGCCGAGGAAGGCGGCGTTTGCAGGCTGAGGCCGCCATGGCCTTGAGAATAGCTGTAGCAGGGAGAAGAGAGGTGAGCAACAGAGGTCGCAGCCGTCTGCGACCGACGGGCGCAACACGGCGTCTGCATTGGATTTAGCTTGTGTAACCCGCAAGGCATTCGTAACCTTTCGTTCAAGGGAGCACGAGAGCTGCATTATGGGAAATTTGCCCTATTGTGATAGGACCCCTCCGCGTTTTCCATGTCTTGACTCAGGATGCAACCTCAGCGCCCCCTCTGGTCACCCCAGGGTATGATATATGATCCAGTTATATTGTTACATATGTGCCACTGTTCTATGTAAAGCCCCTTATCTTGTTGGGCAGTTTATTGTTATATGTAAACCGGAGTGATTTATAGTCTCTATAAGAACCTCGGTATATAAAAAATTAAAAATAAATAAATAAATGATGGGGAAGCTGTTTTTTTTCCTGTCTCCCAAAATCTAAAGAAGGCATTGCTTGGTTAGTGGGGGATATCCAAGGAAGTGCTCATTACAGCTGCACTGTTATTCATAGCTCCGTTTCATTTTACAGTAAATCCCAAGTTTATGCAGTTGTTGTTGGGCGTTAGGAGGCGAGCCTGTCTGAAGTGATGAAACCGAATTAAAAGTTTAGCTATCCGTACAGCTGTTACCCGCATCACGTGCAGGCAGGACAGAAAGGCCGGAATTAAACGGAGGCCTTTACTCCCGCTGCTCCGGCCGGCTGACAGCCGATCGAACGACCTTCTGTAGATCGGCGTCGGCGTCCGTTTTCTGAGGGCAGTCGCTCGGCGCTGTGTCACGAGGCGGTTGCGAAGGAGGAGGGTGGGGCGCACGTGCATCGTTCCTCTCCGCCTGTGAGGGAGAAAGCTCTCGTTCATGCGTGTCCTCTGCCCCCCCATGGAGACCGTGCCGCTGCCTGGTCCGCTTCATCTCCACCATCTGCCCGTGACAGAGATGGCGGTTCTCCTTCCAACTCCACCCTCTCTTTCCGCCAGGGGGGGGGGGGTGTGAACTGGTGAACTGTTCTTTGCATTCTGCCTGTGATTGGAGCTGTGACTGCGATAACCCTCTCTCTCTCTCTCTCTCACATGTTCTACCTCACAGGGAACCTCTGGCAGTGAAGGCCCCTCAGGACCCCCTGGTGAGAGGGTAAGTGTGAGGCTCCGGCCCTCTCCCCGTCAACGTCCCCGGCGCGGCGCTGCCGGCGCGGCACTGCCGGCGCGTTGCCCGGCAGTCTCGGGAGCATGCCGCTTACAAACACCATTCTTCTTATTCTGCGACTCAGCCGTGAGCAGTAACCACTCTAAAACCCTTACCCTTTAAAGCCATATTCTCCCCACGGGCTGCATCGGTAACTCTCTGGCTTATTCCGGCGCCAAACTTTGGGCAGAGCTGGTTGGGAGCTCCGAGGCCTCCCGCACTGGGTCAGCATGTATTTCACGGCGTCCCTCCCCAGAGCCGGATATTTCTTGGGGTGACTTCCGTGTAACGCGCGGCTAAGTGCTGTAGTTAATATTTCAAATATTACATTCTGTGTTTCCTCTCTTTCTCTTCTGATTAGGGTCTCCCGGGACCTCAGGGTCCAAATGGCTTCTCAGGACCTAAGGGACCCCCTGTAAGTATCCCTGAAAGGTATTGGGGGGGGGGGAGGGTCATGGTGAATGTGTCGAGGCTCGTGGTTTATCCATCAATGGCCATTATTTTGCCAACAAAAGATATCAAGCATCTTATTGTTATGATTTCTCAGCGAAACCCCAAATTCCTGCACCTTGAAATATTATTTCCTGCCTTATTTAAGCATCCATGGGGCAGGGACAGCAGCATTGGCTCTGGCTAGTTGGATTTTCTTTTTTTTTTTTTTTGCCGCCCCCAAAATTTTACTGCTCTGGGCAACTGCCTAGTTTACCTCATGGAAGCACCGGCCCTTGCTGAAGGAGGAGTTGGAGGGGGGGGACTGTTCAGCCTCGGAGGAAGTCATCTGGGCTGCTGACCTGCTGTTTTCTTTTCCCCCAGGGGCCTCCAGGAAAGGACGGGATCCCAGGGCACCCGGGTCAGAGAGGAGAAGTGGTGAGTGACCGTGAAATGTTTTTTTTCTCATCTTCTCTGACACCCCCCCCCCCCCCCAGGTGGTGAGACGCTTCTCTTGTTCACGCCCTCTGCTCTCCTCTCCCTTCCTTCTCAGGGCTTTCAAGGGAAGACGGGGACGGTTGGCCCGCCCGGCGTCGTTGGTCCGCAGGTGAGCTCGCCTGGCTCTGGGCCCACGAAATGGCAACCGTGGCTCAGAATTTCTCGAGGGGAGTCCTGGTCGGAAGACGTCTTTGTCGTCTCACGGAAGCCACTCACAGAGGGGGTAGACAACACCCAAGGGTCTCTGAGGATCTTCTCTTGGGAGCTTCACTCAGGCCCTCCTGTTGTTTGCCAGATTAGATGTCACCCGATCAGGATGACGGGGAGCACTGACGATTCGGAAGTAGGGGTCGCTAGTCCCTGTGCCTGATAACTCTGCTTTCTGACACGGTTTCTCCTCCCCCCCCCCCCCCAGGGATCGACTGGTGAAACTGGTCCGATGGGGGAGAGAGGACATCCCGGTCCTCCGGGTCCACCTGGCGAGCAAGGCCTGCCCGGTACATCTGGAAAGGAAGGAACCAAGGTAAGGAGGGGCAGGACGTCTGCTGGTCCTCTGGTTTTTCTTTTGAATAAAAAATAATAGCCACAAAAAAAAAAAAAAAGAAGATTATAACTTTACTGTTAACAAAAGACGACCGGGTGCAGATTTTCTAAGGAAAGAAAATGCGAATGTGTAGGAGAAAGTCCGTAAGATAAGTCTAGGCTTGGATAAGGGCCTAGCGTAGCGGCTGCGACAGCGTTGGCGCTACCCATGGCCAAGTGGGTTCTCAGGCACACGACGGGCACGGCTGCTTATACGTTGCAAGCTGAGGCGGATCCAAATGATTTTCCGGCGCTGGCAGCGATTTTAAAAGGGAACCGGGCGCCTAGCCAGAGAGTTGGGTATCTGGACCCGTGGGTTAGACAACTGCCCCGGGCACAGCGAGTGCATTTAGCCGTGAACCTAGCTCTGCCCTTTGTGAAGCGCGTCCAGTGAAACTGACAGGGCGTGGCAGTGATCCTGAGCGGTGCTTCAAAATCTCTCTCTGTGTCTGTTCTGCCCTCAGGGTGACCCTGGACCCATCGGCTCGCCGGGAAAGGACGGGCCTGCAGGACTCCGAGGCTTCCCCGGTGAGAGAGGCCTCCCCGGCACCGCGGTGAGTACCGGCGTCCTGTAGCCGTGGATCCAGCAGTGCGCATGCTGTAGTGACAGCTCTCTGTGGAGCCCGAGACTCCCCCCCCCCTCGGAGAGAGCGTCTCTGAATGGGCAGTGGGTGATGGAACGCGATCAATGTCTACGCTGTAGTGACAGCTCCGCCCGGGGCCCAAAGCAAAGCCCGTCAGCCTGAGAGAAGTGCCTGTAACGTTTCAGGCAGCCGGAGGTGAGCAGGCGCGAGCCTGGCCCCTGTGTGCCGGTCCTCGCCCCCGCCTGCAGGTTGTAGTCCCTCCTGCTGCCGGTACACGAGCTCTCAGGACGCAGCCGGCGTCCGGGCGTAAGCTCCTGCTGCCTGATTCCACCTTGAGACCGATCTCGCTATGATATTCTACACGCCTCGTCAACGTCACTCGTGAGCGGGGCAGACGTGGTGCTGAGTGAGAGGGTCCAGGAGATCGGCTTAAGACATTTGAAAACACAATAAAATGTTTCGTGAAGGCCGAACACAGCTCATAGCCGGTGTCCATTCCGTGGCAAGAGTTTTATCCCCTGTGTTCCTTGCTAAGGGGGGGTGTCTGTCGCCACGTTTCACGTGCCACGGTATTATTCCTGACTATTTTAATCTACATCCTCCCTCTGACTCCACCTGTGCAGGATTCAGCGCGATGCCCGTGATATTATCAGTAAAATTTGCTACGGTCGGCAGAAGCATTGTTTTTTTTTTTTTGGAGTGAACGAGTTTGCTGCTCGCGTGTTACTGTTAACGTGTGTTTGTATTTTTTTTTCCCCCCCCCCGCAGGGCGGCGCAGGACTGAAGGGTAACGAAGGCCCGGCTGGTCCTCCCGGACCTGCTGTGAGTATCTGAGCGCAATTCCCGCCCCCTCAGCCAGAGGTCCATTCTGCTTGAGCGCGGAAGGAGACGTGTCCCGTTCCGGGGGCGTATTCACAGCCACAGGAATGGAGGGAGAGAGACACCAGGAATAGCCCAGCCTCTGTCCCCGAGATTTTATTTATCTCAATATCTTGCTATTCCCTAGGGCCTGAAAGTAGATTGCAATAACAATCTGAAATTTAAAAAAAACCAAACAAAAACAAAACAAAAAAAAAACATATCAACAATGCTACAATATAAAATAAACAACCCACCCTAAAACAAAACAAAAAAAATATATTCCAGTTTAAGTCCCATCAAACCTCCTCAAAAGCGCAACCAAATAATAAACATTCGGCATCCGAAAACTAACTTTAAAAGCCAGGACTTCACTTGCTTCCTAAACATCAAATGTCTATCTCCCTTCTTGAGTTTCCAAGGGAAGCAGATCCCAAAGACCTGGAGCACAACTGAGCAGCCCCGGCCCAAGGAAAGGCTTAACCACCCGGCTTACAGCAGGTTAAAGCATCAAAGGCATATTGTGGTCCAGATCCGTGCAAGCAACTTAACGTGCAATGCCCGTAATCTTGAAACTCACTCCTGGACTGGACCGGGAGCGCTGGGCTAATACGGCTGCACCGTTCTCTTCCTTCCCCACCGCCGACCCTGCAGCCGTGGGGTTTTTATTTTTCCCCACCGGCCGCCTGCTGCTTCAAACCGCCCAGCAGATGGAGGGGGCACCGGAGATAAACCCCCCACACCCTCCCTGGCGACTCTGACGTCAACGTCCTTAACCTGCCACGTTTCCTCCCCTCCCGCTGCTGGGTAACGGCCCCGGGTACAGCCCGGGTATGGAGGAGGGAGGGAGGGGGGGGAGAGCGTCTGTGCTGGCCTCGTCCCGCCCGACACGAGCTGGGGGCTCTTCGTGGGCACTGACCCCCCCCTCCCCTCATCGGCTCACTGCTAACTGGCACCGGGAATGAAGCCCCCCCCCCCCCCGGTAAACTCATTTGAATTTCTTCCTTCCTGCAGGGATCGCCGGGAGAGAGAGGTGTGGCGGGGCCGGGAGGTGCGATCGGTCCCCCGGGAAGACCTGGCCCTCAAGGGCCCGCTGGCCCCGCCGGAGAGAAAGGAGTTCCTGTAAGTGGGAGCGGAGAAGGGGGGGGTGGGGGTGGGGGAAGCCACGTTGGGGGAAAAGGAAGGCTGTTGAGTCGTGTCTTTAGCTGTGCGGGGGCTGTGCTGGGGTCTCTGAGATAAGAAAAGATTTTGTGCTGGATCTTTGGGCTACGGAGGGTTGGGTGCTGGGTCTGTGTATTATATATGGAGGCTGTTTATTGCTTTCCTACCTTCAAGTCACAAGATATTAAATTTGATCCCCGCACATACGAGTATGGGGGATTCGCCAGCGACCCACGGGAGGTGACTGTGGGTAACGGCGCAACCTCAAGAGTGGAGTGGATTGCGGGATGGGCGCATGCGATGCCTCTACCGCCGCAGAGTTGTTATCTTGACGTCATGGCGTCTCTCTTGGCTTTGTTCCGTTCAGGGTGAGAAAGGCCCGATAGGCCCGGCGGGCCGGGACGGGCTCCAGGGTCCGGTAGGTCTGCCGGGCCCCGCGGGACCTGCCGGCGGCGCTGGAGAGGACGGCGACAAGGTGAGCCCTCCCTCTGCCTGCCCCTCCCCTGTGCGCCATCCGCCCTGCCCGTAAAAGTCACCGTGTCTGACCCTCCCTCCTCCCCCCCCCCGGGTTCTGTTCCTTCACAGGGTGAACTCGGTGAGCCCGGTCAGAAAGGCGCGAAGGGAGGAAAAGGAGAACACGTAAGCATAGAAGTCCAGTCGTCTGTCCGTGTCTGCTTTCCTGCCTTGTCTTTCAGTCCTAACACCTGATGCACCCACCCTTTTATCTGTTTAATACACATCTGCCGTGTTCCCGCCCCTCAGCACTTCTCCGCCTGCATCGCCTCCCCTCTTTCTGTCGCTCTAACGTCCACGTAGCCGTTCTCCTCTCCGGTTAGGGGAACCGGTGCCGCCTCTCAGTCTCCTGGGCTCCGAAGCTTGCTAATGGCGTTTTTTCTCTTACAGGGGCCCCCTGGACCTCCCGGCCCCATGGGCACAGTCGGGCAGCCAGGCGCGGCGGTGAGTAACAGGATAACATCTTCGCGATTAAGCGGCGAGGCTCTCTCTTTTTTTGAGCTTGCGGTGCGGCAGCCGGCTAAGTTTGGAAGTTAGCCGGTCAAATGGCGGGATTTAAAAAAAAAAAAAAAATCCTGCCACGCTCAGCAGCTTCCGTTTTAGCTGGCACAGGGAGGGGGATTATTCTAGGGCGGGCCCCTCGTTCGACTAAATTAATCAGATAAGCACCAACATTTGGCATTTTCCAGTTTAGTTGGCCAGTCAAGTCTAGGATAGCTCTTTGGCTGTCCTAAAGTTAGTCGGCATTCTAGGGCGGGCCCCTCGTTCGACTAAATTAATCAGATAAGCACCAACATTCGGCATTTTCCAGTTTAGTTGGCCAGTCAAGTCTAGGATATCTCTTTGGCTGTCCTAAAGTTAGTCGGCATTCTAGGGCGGGCCCCTCGTTCGACTAAATTAATCAGATAAGCACCAACATTCGGCATTTTCCAGTTTAGTTGGCCAGTCAAAGTCTAGGATAGCTCTTTGGCTGCCCTAACGTTAGTCGGATAAAACTTTATCCAGCTAACTTTTAAAGCAGCTGGGAACCTTCAGTGGTTAAGCCGCACCGCTGAATAGCTCGGCCAAGTTAGCTGAATAAGTATGAACGACTAACTTGGGCATTGGTCAAGCCATTGAATATTTGCCTCAACGTTTCTTGAATCTCCGACTCATGGTAAGATTCTGCCTCTCGCCGGCACCCTGCAACGTTGGGGGGCGGGGTTTACTCAGCAAGACAGCCGTGAACCTCAAGTCTTGTTCTTATGCTTGTCCCTAAGGGTGCTGATGGCGAGCCAGGCCCTCGGGGTCTCCAGGGCCCCTTTGGCGCCAAAGGCGATGAGGGGATCCGCGGGTTCCCCGGCCCACCCGGCCCTATCGGTCTGCAGGTGAGTCACGCCGTCAGCTTGCCGGGATTGTATTGCTTTTCACAGCCGCAGGTCAGACTTCAGACTTTTGCCACCCACTAACGAGTCTCTTGTCTGTCTGTCTTGCAGGGCCTGCCTGGCCCCTCCGGAGAGAAAGGCGAGACGGGAGATGCAGGCCCGATGGTGAGTATTTCGCTTTCACGTCACTCTGTACCATTCCTAGCCTGGTGCCCCCCCCTCCCCCCTCCCATTATAGAGATGCCGTAGACGCACCTCTGTGCCAGGGGCTGGGCTTTGCGGTTCTCACGAATCTCAGACCCGGCCGCTCGGCAACTGGGGCTCCCCGACAGTTCACTACAGTTTGAAGAAGGGGGGGTGAACGAGCAGCTTTGGCGTCCTTTGATAATTCTGACGTCTATCAAACGCTTTTTGGAACTGATTGCCTACGTAAAATTATCTTTCCTATCAGGGTCCACCCGGCCCTCCCGGACCCAGAGGCCCTGCCGGACCCAATGGAGCTGACGTGAGTGTTGCATCCTTTCCCTGTTTTTATGTCCTCCTTCTGGTCTGCGTTCTGTTATGGCCTCTCCTCGGCGTAACCAGCCATGCTCTCTCTAATCCGCAGGGCCCTCAAGGTCCACCAGGAGGAATCGGAAACCTTGGAAACGTTGGAGAGAAGGTAACACTGACTCTTCTTTAAAACTCATGAGGTCGGGTGTGTTAGGGCACCGAAAAGGCTGTGTAGCATCCCACTGTCACATGGGCACAATGTATGAGTGAATCTCGCCGGGCCTCAGCTCCACACACGTTCCAAGCCCTGGGTGGCATCACGGTTGACTTCCAGGGTTCTCTTTAGCTGTGCTACAGAATCATGGACTTAACAGGCTTGGAAGGGCACCTCACGAGGTCACGTGGTCCATTCGCTGCTTCCAGTCATGATCCACCGTTCTTATATCCTCCCAGGCAGACGCGTGTCTAACCTGCTTTTACGTACCCTCTTATAACAGTGAATCCGTCTCATCCCAGGGTGACTCATTCTAGCATTTGAATCCTCTCACAGTAACATAGTAACGATGGCAGACAAAGACCAAATGGTCCATCCAGCCTGCCCAGGAAGTTTCTTAGGGTGGTAACCAATCTCCTTGCTGTAATATAAGCTCATTACTCCTTGTCCTTTTCCAAGTGGAAATGGAGAGCGATCCCCACTCTCATTGTAACCCCGCCCACTCTGTATCTGAAGACTTCTATCAACTCACTTTCGTCTCTTTTCCCGGGCCGTGTATAACCAGTTCCTTTACCACGGGTCATATTACTTAAGGCTCTGATCACGTTTGCTACTCTTCTCTGGGGTTTCTTCCTAGTTTCTCCACATCCCTTATGAAGTATGGGGCCCAAAACTGGTTACAGTTTTCCAACAATGACCTTACCAGAGCTGGGAAAATTGGTTCATGTAGCTTAGATGGATGTTGGTTGATGACAGTGCCAGGGCTCTCAGTACCTTTTTATAGATGATTGTTGGTTGGTGACCCTACCAGGGCGCTCTGTAGCTCTTTTTTAGGTGGTCGTTGGTGACAGTTCTAGGGCTGTGTATGTAGATGATTGTTGGCTGGTAAGCCCTTTGCAGTTGCATTATAGATGTCTGTTGGTTGATGGCAGCGTCAGGTCTCTCTATAACTGCATTATTCTTATTCTTATCACAGGGTGAGCCTGGTGAATCCGGAGCTCCTGGCGTTGCAGGTGAATCTGGACCAAAGGTATGTCCTGTACTTTCCTCTTCCCCGTCTGTCTGTCTGTCTCCCCATTCTGAAGATGTGGACCTCTGAGATTCCACCCGAACTTATCAAGAACTGGTTCACCTGTGCATGACCTTTCTAAGGCCTCCCACATCCTCAGGTGCTGTAAATTGGTTGAAATGGGGACCTCATTGTTCTCATATTATGGAGGTCTTGATATGTGCTAGTTATCCTCTAACTCCCAGGAATCTATGGGGTTTTTTTTTGTTTTTTTTTAATGTTATAATCCATCGTGGTGGGGGACCTCATTCTAGGTAAGTTGCTACAGGGACGCGTGCTGCAAACCTCAGTTTCTGTCTCTTCCTTTAGGGAAATCGAGGTGAGCGAGGGGAAAAAGGAGAGGCTGGTCAACCTGGCGCCGCGGGACCTGCTGGTGGTAGAGGTCCCCCTGGAGACGACGGACCGAAGGGGAACCCTGTAAGTGATGCAAATGCTCTGCTTCATGCTGGGGTCAGACAGACGTGCTGGCAGTGCCCAGATTTTAGCCACAGAGTTTTGGGTGATAAGGATCTTGTAGACTTCCCAACCTGGTTGGCCAAAGGGTTCCTTTGCTAGGCGTCCAGTGGTTTTATACGTGATGGGCTCAATTTTTGTAGGGGCCTAACCAGCGGGCGGACTCACGATGTCGGACCGGCCCGGGTATTCGCCGCCCAGGTCACGTCACGTGGTCTGCCGAGCGCGGCTCTGTCACGGCCGCACATGGCAGACCACGTGACTGGAGCGATCGGCCCACCGGGGGATGCCTGATCCCCCAATAGGCCAATCCGCCCCTGGGCCCTAACGTAGGGAGTTAGGAGCCTAAATGGGCCCCTATGTAACCTGGCTGGGGCAGTAGGTGGCTACAGGGGCATAGTTCGAGAAGGGGAAACAAAGTTGGGAGCTCAGCACTGATTTTCAGCACTGGACACCTTACTTGGGAGCCTAAATCTAGGCAAATGAATTGCAGGCCTAAATTTAGGATGACATTTTCAGCCAAAAGCCGCATGAAAACTAGTTGAGAATATCCCTAAATTTAGGCACCTGATTTAGGGAGCGAGCAGTTTTTGAAATTTGATCCCTCTGAACCTATGCGAAGCGGTGAACATTTTTTTAAATTGACCCCCCCTATGTGTACTGACCTTGCTGTGTGGTTTTCTACTCTGTGTTTGTGGTTTTATTCTCTGTTGAGGAGCATAAACCCCCATCCATTTTAACCTATAGGCCCTGATTTCCCCCATCTCATCCTAGTCCCTCTCCCCTAATGCAGGCTTACACTGATGGTCAGAGGTGCCTTAGGGTAACAAACTTTGCTCCCCATCTCTCACCAGTGATTCCTCCTCTCAGAAAAAGGCTAAAATTCTCAGTCGCTTCACTCTTCCACTGCAGACGGGAGATGCAGCCTTTCACACGCATTCTTTTTTTTGCTCACTCGCTGGTCTTTAGGGTCCTGTTGGTTTCCCTGGTGATCCTGGTCCTCCCGGTGAACTTGGTCCTCGTGTAAGTACCCTCTTACTACACCCCTTTGGGCGTTATTAAATTGTTCAGCGAATGAGCTTTTCAGGTCTCTCGTGTTCGCAGAAGTCCAGATCTGGGCCCTTCGCCGATCCTCTCTCTCTCTCTCTCTCCGCGCGAGGAGGCCGACGCTGGGAGAAACGCTTCTTAGGGTTAAACAGGGAAAGAGAAGCCAGCTACAGGAAGTTGCAGCCTGTACACAGTGACAGCAGGGGGCGCTGCTCCCCATGGACAGATCTGGGTGTGAATGTCCCTGTAGAGACAGCAGGGGGCGCTGCTCCCCATGGACAGATCTGGGTGTGAATGTCCTTGTAGAGACAGCAGGGGGCGCTGCTCCCCATGGACAGATCTGGGTGTGAATGTCCCTGTAGAGACAGCAGGGGGCGCTGATTCCCATGGACAGATCTGGGTGTGAATGTCCCTGTAGAGACAGCAGGGGGCGCTGCTTCCCATGGACAGATCTGGGTGTGAATGTCCCTGTAGAGGCAGCAGGGGGCGCTGCTTCCCATGGACAGATCTGGGTGTGAATGTCCCTGTAGAGACAGCCGGGGCCGCTGCTCCCCATGGACAGATCTGGGTGTGAATGTCCCTGTAGAGACAGCAGGGGGCGCTGCTCCCCATGGACAGATCTGGATGTGAATGTCCCTGTAGAGACAGCAGTGGCGCTGCTTTCCCTGGACAGGTCCGATTAGGCGCAGGTATGTGTGTGGGCGGGCACTGCTCCCTGTGTACAAGTCTTCTTGTGAGCAGCTCACCTTCCTCACCAGGAAGTGCACTTTTTTTTTTTTTCTGGAAGAAAGTCGTAGGAGATCGGAGCCGGGAATCTCTGCCTCTCCAGCGTCCATCCCCATTATCAGGTGAAGACTACTTCTGGCAATGAGGGGAGAAGCAGGGAAATGGTCGAATTAGTGCAAGACCGAGCCTTTTTTTTGTCACAGCTTCAGTATTAATGCTGAATATTCAGGGGTAAAAGGGAGATAAACCCAGGCAAAGAGAAGCCGTCAGAATCACTGCACGATGGCGTGGAAGAGAACAGAATATTTTTCCGCTAAATCTTGTTTTCTTTCCTAAATGACGCAGGGTCAAGACGGTGCAAAGGGCGAACGCGGAGATAATGGTGAAATTGGGCAGACGGTGAGTGTAGAAGCCTTACAATCTGACTTTATCTGTTCCCGCACTGTAATGTCTTTGTTTCCTGCTTTCATCCCTCAAGTGTTTTAACGGGCCCTCTTTTGGATCAATGCCTCTGTCTGATCCTCAGGTCTTCCCGTGGTCCCATGGGGCATCCATAGGATTGGTGTCTCTGACTCATGGGTGTCCTCATGGGACATCCTTAATTATGGTGTCCCTCTGAGGTTCTCGTGGCTTAAAATGGTCCTACTGGGACAACCTTAGGATGGGTGTCTCTGATCCTAGACTCTCCAGGTGTTCCAGTGGGAAATTCTTCTAGTTTTTTCCTCTCAGACCTTTCAGGTCTCCCCATTTCCCCAGCCTTCCTGCTCTCACTGGAGTCCCTCTCTGTCTTCTCTTTAGGGCTCCCCTGGTCCCACTGGTGAAAACGGTCCACCAGGTCCTCCTGGAAAAAGGGTAAGCGGCTGACCTTTAGCTTTATTTAAACTTGAATGACCAACCCTTTGACTTACAGTCCGGAAATAAAACCCTAATTCTCAGAGTTGGGTTTCATTGCTGTCAGAACCATCAGGACCCGGTCTTCTGCAGTCCAACAGGGGGGGTGGGGGGGGATCAGCTGTACAGTCACTTCAGTAATTGTAGTCAGCTCAGACACGGCTGTTTTAATGTACAGAACACGTGTAGCACAAGTGTACAAAATGTCCAGGAGAGTTACTGTAGACAGGAAATTCTTCTTGTTTCCATACAGTGCACACAAATAACCTGTATGTCTTCCTAGCTGATATTTTTGGCAGAACTGAAGACTTCCAAACAGTGAGATATAAGCGTGTGATGCCTACCTAAGATATATGCCTTTGGAAGAGGCCCCCCTCAGTTAATGATTTTGTAACCACGCTCTGCCCTGGAGGAGGGGGGGTTGTTTATGACCTTTCTTGTGTGTGGTCTCCTTTCCAGGGTCCAGCTGGTTCGCCTGGTCCTGAGGGGCGTCAAGGAGAAAAAGGTTCCAAGGTAACCAGCTTTACTACCGTTACCATGAGATAACTCATCCGCCAGAGTGTTGTGAGAAGAAGGGGGGGGGGGGAGGGTGCTCTGCTAGGATCATTTCTAAAATATTGCATCCCGTTTCCTTGATAAGTCTAAAGGAAGTTATTCGGCAAAAAATGGGCTTCCTTAGCTTGGAGTTCTGATAGTACCTCAGCGGTAATGGTATGGCATGCAAAGGTCATGGGGTTGAGGTACTGTATAGACATGTTAGAGTTATAAGTTGAAGGTACTAAGATGTGAGGGTCATGGGGTGGAGATACCATTTAGCCATGTCGGATTACAGGTACTGTAGAGATGTTTTAGAGTTACAGGGCGAAGGTACCGAGATGTCAGGATCATGGGATGAAGGTATGGTATAGCCCAGTTAGGGTTACAGGTAGAAGGTACTGAGATGTTAAGAGATGTTAATGTTTAAGAAGGTATGGCCAGGTAAAGGACAAGTAGGGTAGAAGTCCATGTTTAGGTCAGAGTAGAACGGAGGCCATGTTGAGGTCATGCTTGGCCAATCTAGCTTGAATTGGAGTTGGATTCATATGGAGTTAGCGTGGCTTAACTTCAGCAGTCGTTGGATCCATTCGTGCTGAAAATGTTTCCAAACAGAGCAGAGTGAAGGGAGTATCTCTGGAAGGAGCTTCCTTTCCTGCTAGACAAAGAGTGGTGATCTGAAGAGATCGTACTTGTATGGCTTCCTTCACTGTCTGAGAGCTCACCTAAACCCTGTGGAGGTCAGGCTAACTTCTTCTTTACATTTCTAGGGTGAATCTGGTGCCGAGGGTCCTCCCGGAAAGACAGGTCCTGTGGGACCTCAGGGCCCACCAGGGAAACAAGGAACCGATGGTCTGCGAGGTATTCCAGGTCGTGCGGTAAGTGTCCCTCTACCATTGCCTTCATTCAAAACCACCTGCGGAGAGGGGGGATCCCGTATTTATGTATCCCCCATCTCCGTTCAGCCCTGACATTGTGGTGTCAGTCCTTGGTCAGGAACCACAGACCATAGCTCCCTCTGGTACCCAGCTGATGTGCATCCTAAGTCAGACTGTTAGGCGTTGTCTTTGAGCGATAGCTGAGACTCCCACCCCCCCCCCCCCCCCCCAAGACTGGGAGTGCAGCATCCCCCAGCCCAGGAACTAAAACCAGGTCTTCAACATGGCAACGTGCAGCACTTGCCAGGAAGCCACCAGACTGGCCTGGTCTGGTGTCCACTTCTCTTGAACTGTTGCTGTCAACCACAGCACATCGCAAGAGGCAGGCCTTGGCCTACCCTCAGTGGCACCCCAGTTACGTCAAGCTGGGACCCAGAGCAGAAACTAAGACATGGGATCCCTCCCACTACATCCTGGCCTCTCTCCCCCTCACCCACTCTCCCCTCTCTTCCCCTGATCCTTTCTCTTTTATTCCTACCCCCTCTCCAATTCACAGTCCTTCTCCATAATCACCTGTTTTAGATCTCCCCAACCCAGTCTCCCACCCTTGATCCTCAACCTTCAGTCCTTGGCCTTCCACCCCCATCATCGATCCTTCTCTCCCCAAAACACCAATTCTTTGTACCTGTGACCCCCCCGGGTCTAACTGTGTCAGCCTCAGCCTCCAGTCCTGTCCTCAGCTTCAAGCCTTGGCCCTTCTCATCTCTCTGTGTCCTCCTGTACTGCAGCCCAACCGTTTTCTTGTAGCTTGAACCGTGCACAGCAGCGAGCCTCATGCAATTCACATTGTGAAACTAGACCTGCACCGCACAGCAGGATTCAAGGCTTACGGCATGATTGTATGTTATTTTTATGGATGTTTTTTTTAATGTTACCCGCATAGATCTATGGATATTGCGGGCTGTAAGTGCCTAAATATATAAAATAAAATAATGATGTGGCAGTGGTAGCGCCGCTCTCCTCCTGCCATGTGATATCTCTGGTTGCAATATCGGAGGCCGGGAATGTCGGGGGACAAGGCAAGGGAGCGAGAGGGTCATGTCCCTTTACAGCTCCGGGCTGATGGCAGCTTTCGTCACCAGGGTCCCTTGTGACATCAGGGACCCCAAGGCAATTGTCCTGCTTTCCTGCTCCCCCCCCCCCCCAAAAAAAAAAAATATATATAAACCACCAACCCTGACCCCAGTGAGATATCACAAGGCCTTCCTTAAAAAGTCTCACTTTGACATGAGTGGCATGCTAGACTGAAGTCAAGATAATATCAAAGACACGGAGGATTATAAGACCACACGAGATAAAAGCAAAATGTTTCAAGCATGAAAAAGGGACTTCTCACAAAACAGAGCCTCATCCAATGAGCAGAGTGCCAGTAGGAGTCCAAAGAAAAACTTTTTATAAATTCTAAATATGCAAGCAATGTCGAGAGATGTAACGAGAATGAATGGAGCAAGCCAACAAGCGGGCGTCCCCTACAGCCAATAAACAAATAACCTTTGATTTAACGTGCTAGCACCGAAACGTGCTCCTCATCTAGCGATCATCTCTCCCTCCCTTCCTCTTTCTTACAGGGGGAGCTGGGCCGGCCAGGCACGACAGGACAGGCGGGTCCTCCGGGACCAATAGTGAGTAAACAGCCAACTTTGCACAAAGGCTGAGAATTCAGAGCTTTCCGTTGACGTAAATGCCTTCATCTCTTTCTTGGGACCTCCTCGAAACTTGACTCCTCAAGAGTCCTCCAGATCAATGTGTACGGGGGGGGGATGATATGGAGATGTCTTGGTGTTATTCACAGTGTCTGATGTGTGTATGTGTGCGTGGGGTGGGGGTGGGGGCTGTCTCGGTGTTATTCTCGGTGTCTGATCCATAGTAATGGTTCTGGGAGTGTGTCTCGGTGCTGAACATGGGATATCGTGATGTTTCCTCTCTCTCCTTTCATGATGCAGGGACCTCCTGGTCTTCCCGGACTGAAGGGCGATTCTGGGGCAAAGGGTGAGAAGGTAAACCAGGACGCGTTGTGTATACGCAGGGACATATGTACACCACCTGTAGGGACTGAGTGTGTACCCTCCAAAAGACACACCCACACATATAAACACACTCAGAGCTTGTACAGAGGTGTAGAGGTACACACGCTCACCTACCTATATAGGCAGCGACATCGTTTTTCATCAGCATGGTTTTATTCATGGCACACTTTTCCACCAAGGGAGTTCAAAGCGAGTTGCAGACACTTAGGCTAAAGACGAATACTCCCAGTTACATGCACAAATGACATGCAATCGGCATGGATAACTTTGCACTGCCTTTTGCAACACGTTAACGTCACGCCCGCAGATGTAGCCGCAGAGCAGCCTGATCTTCAAAGTCAACTTTTTGCTGTGTACCTTAGGGGAGGGCGTGCGGACAAAATGTTCGTTTTTGTTTTCGTTTCCTTTTCTCTTTCGTTTCGTTTCTGTCGCGCTCATAATTCTGCAGTTGGAGCACGTGCAACGTACCCCACAATGTCACACAGAAGTATACATACGCACAAGTGTATACACACACACACACACACACACACACAAACTTGTATGAAGGTTGCACGCACGCACAGAAACGTTTTAAGTGTCGCGACGCACTGTTGTGACTTTGTTGTGTGTCTCTGGTCACAGGGTCACCCAGGTCTGATTGGTCTGATCGGGCCACCGGGTGAGCAGGGTGAGAAAGGGGATCGCGGGCTGCCCGGACATCAAGGTTCAAACGGTCACAAAGGCGAAACGGTAAGTATTTCTCTCTCTCTTTTTTTATTTCCTACATTCCCATGCATTTGTACCCCCGCCTTATCAAACCCAACAGTTTGTCCAATGCAGCTTATAACAAAATTAAAAATACATTTTCCTAAAATACGTTTCAATTTTAGCGATAAGCAGTCCCCAGGCTCGAATTTCCAATTTATACTTACAAATAAAAAAAAAATAAAAATAAATCACTATTATACACAGAGTTACAAATCAAACGCACACAAAAAAAAGAGAACTGGAGACAACAAAGACTGCTGTAGCGTGGTCAGGTCAAGCCATCACTTCCTTCCCAAACACACGTTAATTTGCTGCCACTGACTCTTCACGAACGGTTATTTCTGCTAACTGTATCATCCAAAATAAACAGACACACAGACTGAGAACAGCAGGGCTCCGTGGCACTGACCACATCTTCTTACACACACACATCTCCTGGTATCCGGGATAAAGACACCCCCCCCCCCCACACACACACACACGTATCCTGGATACCAGGAGATGAGAGCAGTGCCACGGAATTTGTGTGAGCAAGGTTCAGTGGCACTGCTCACATCTCCTGGTATCCATGTTAAAGACCTCAGGAGCTTGTGGGTCCAAAGTTCCATGGTACTGCCCACACCATATTAAACATGCCCTGGTATCCTGGATAAAGATCTCAGGAATTTATGGGAGCACGGTTCCACAGCACTGCTCACATCTCCTAGTATCCAGGATAAAGGCCTCAGAATCTCAAGAATTTGTGGGAGCAAAGTTCCACGGCACTGCTCACATCTCCTAGTATCCAGGATAAAGGCCTCAGAATCTCAGGAATTTGTGGGAGCAAAGTTCCGTGGCACTGCTCACATCTCCTAGTATCCAGGATAAAGGCCTCAGAATCTCAGGAATTTGTGGGAGCAAAGTTCCACGGCACTGCTCACATCTCCTAGTATCCAGGATAAAGGCCTCAGAATCTCTGGAATTTGTGGGAGCAAAGTTCCGTGGCACTGCTCACATCTCCTAGTATCCAGGATAAAGGCCTCTGAATCTCAGGAATTTGTGGGAGCAAAGTTCCGTGGCACTGCTCACATCTCCTAGTATCCAGGATAAGGGCCTCTGAATCTCAGGAATTTGTGGGAGCAAAGTTCCGTGGCACTGCTCACATCTCCTAGTATCCAGGATAAAGGCCTCTGAATCTCAGGAATTTGTGGGAGCAAAGTTCCGTGGCACTGCTCATGCCATATTAAACACACATCTCCTTGTACGCAGAATAGCTGAGAAACTAAAAGGGAGCTCATTGGAGCAGGGCGCCGTGGCACTGCCCCTGCCACGTTACGTATACATGTCCTGGTATCCAGGATAAAGACCTCAGAATATCACAGGAGGAGAGTTCACTGGCACTCATCCGTGCCACGTTAACACGCGGATCTTCCGTTAGCTAGGATACACGTTAGCCCGCTTGGGGGGGAGCAGGTCTCTGCGACACCCGTTATCCAGGAGAAAAGCACTCTCCTTCAGTGGAAGTCAGATCACCCTCTCACGTGGTTCTTTTTTTCTTTTCTTTTCCTTCTCTCAGGGCATCCCTGGTGCCACCGGTCCCCTAGGGCCTCCTGGGCTCCCTGGTCTTCCTGTAAGTCACACACCTGGAAGCACATGTTGCAGGTAATCCAGCTGTTGCCGAGATTCCCCCACCTCTTATTTTTATTATTTTTTTTTACAGGGTCCCGCAGGTCCTAAAGGTCTGAAAGGAACCATGGTGAGCATCCAGAGTCCCCATAACGCGACCACCAGCTCTAGCGCGCCCGTGAAGGGGCGACTCTTGTGTAATTGCTTTCTCCTCTCTCTCATCCCCAGGGTCAGTCTGGTCCGAAGGGTGAAAAGGGTGTGCAAGGACCCCCCGGCCCTCCCGTGAGTCATCTTTCAGTGTCTGATTACTGTTTATTCCCTGTTGGTACAGCCTCTCCTTTCCGCTTACCCCTGTCAAGGCCTCAGACTTGCAGTGCAGTCAGAGCTGCAGCCTCCTCTCTGGTCCCTTAACCCCTTCTAGAAGGGGGGGGGGGGGGCACGGGACTATGTCCTGAAAGTTGCCGCGTGTCACCTCCGTAACCCATCAGCCCTTCCCGGAATCTGCCTCCACCCCGACGTCTCTCCTTGTCCTCCCCTTCTTGTACTGCCTGATCCATAGGGGGAAGCAGCTCAGGGTCCAACATATTCCCTCCCTTAATCTTCTTATGGTCCAAGGGGTCCTTCCTGTGAGGTGATGGGAGGTCAGCATTTGCTTCTCCTCCTGGCCATACAGTCCCAGTGCCTGAGAGGTCAGCTTGGCGGGAGGCTCTTCCCAGGCCCTGCCTTAATCTGTTGTCCTATTACCGGGGTTCTCCTGTAGAGGTGAGGTATACAGTCTCTCTCTCTCTCTCCTAGGGCCCCCCCGGTGAGGTCATCCAACCGCTGCCAATCCAGATGCCCAAGAAGAACAAAAGATCCATCGACGCCAGTCAGATCCTAGACGACAGAGCGATGGCCGACGATGCCACCATGGATTACGCCAACGGCATGGAGGAGATCCTAGGCTCCCTCAACTCTCTGAAGCTGGAGGTCGAGCTGATGAAGCACCCAATGGGCACCCAAGATAACCCAGCTCGAACCTGCCAGGATCTGCAGCTGTGCCACCCAGAGCTGCCTGATGGTGGGTATCGCTCCCCTTTTATTTCCAAGGGGCTGAGGGCAAGGGATCAACTGGGCAGGCTTCTTGGCAGGAGGGCGGGGGGGGGGGGGGGGAGGGTTGCCTGTGATGGATCCTCTTTCTTCTCCTGGTGAATCGCAGGAGTGACATGGTGGCTTCACGTCACTGGTCTCAAAACTCGAGAGCTTCCCATCTGCACCGGTGAGTACAGCCCAAGTTTATAAGTGTACAAGAGAAAAGGAGAGATAGCGAAAGGTGCTGTGGACAGACAGATAGCTAAGCCAACGGACAGAGACTGCGGGGAGATAGACGGAGACCTGGGGGAGATGGATAGATGCTGTAAATTGATGGCCAGGTACGGGAGAGCCAATAATATTCGTCTATAAATTTTTTTAATACATCAATGATCAATAAACATATTTTCAAAACATATTTATCAAAATATTTTAAGCATGTATTGATAATATTACATACACATTAAATTCACAAATATTTCCATGACATCATTAATACATAAACTTATGTGCAGCCTTACAGGCATTATCACCCCATCATGATGGGGTGATAATGCCTGTAAGGCTGCACATAAGTTTATGTATTAATGATGTCATGGAAATATCTGTGAATTTAATGTGTATGTAATATTATCAATACATGTTTAAAATATTTTGATAAATAAGTTTTGAAAATATGTTTATTGATCATTGATGTATTAAAAAATGTATAGATGAATATTATTGGATCCCCTATGTATGTGTGTATTGTGTAAAGAGTAGGGGGTCTGTGTTCTCTCTTTTTTTGTGATTACCATATCAGGTACAGGAGAGACAGTGGGAAGGGAGAAAAGGATGTATGAGTCAGTGTGCCATCTGTCAATGCTGGCCTACTTGTATGCATCTCAGACTTGCTCAAGGGAGAAAGGGCGAGAGTCTGAAAGAAGGTTAGGGTCATGCCAGCTCTCTAAAAACTTCTTGCTGACACGAGGAGGAACCATTGCAGCCCTAGTACTGTGAGGAGGTGTGTCAACTCCTTAACACAAATTCTTCCTTCCCCCCCCCCCCTGTCCCAGGCGAATACTGGATCGACCCTAACCAGGGCTGCTCCCGTGACTCTTTCAAGGTTTTCTGCAACTTCACAGCCGGGGGGGAGACCTGCCTCTTCCCCACCAAGGAGACGCGAGAGGTGAGTTACGGCCCCGTTGCCGCTCTGCTTTCACCCCCCCCCCCCCTTCCGCTATCACGGTGTTTGGCGCCCCGGCAGCCGAAGGAAAACCTGTCATCATTTGTAACGGCGGGAACTTATTAATCCTTCTCCTGCATTCAGGCAAACGAAACATCGTTCTCTTCACACCAAGGGTTTCCGTGTGGCTGCGGCCGCCGGTCACATTCACCCGTCGTCCCCCACTCCACCGAGTGCGCGGGAACCCGAATCATTTTTTCCGTTCAAGGGGGGATTTGAGTAGGTAAAAATAAATAAATAAATAAACTTTGCAGAAGGGAGGGACTGTCCCCCATCCCTGGAGCTGCCACGTCTCCTCGTTTCCAGGTCTGTAACTTAGCGGCAGGTCGCCTTACAGTTCGGATACAATCCCTGTAGGATAAGTAGTGGGGGGCTGGGAGGGGGGTGTGGATTTTTTTTTCCTCTGCTTTACTAGACTCCTTCTCCCCACTGTCCCTAGTCTGGCCTTTGCAGGAACAGTACTGAGACAGGGAGCCACGGGGCAGAGCTCCTTACAGATCCCCGTATCGCATCGTGGACTCTAAATCCAGCCACCAGGCGCCCTCATTTTATTTTTTTTCACCTGGATAAGAGTATGGAAACCCTCGCGTAACTTTCCGCCAGACACAGGAGGGAAGGTTTCAGACAAGTTCATTTACCCAGGGAACGGCTCTGAGAATTGCCCCGTCAGCGTACGACCGTGGAGGCTCCCCAGCGCAGGACTTCCATTCTCTGGCTAATAGCGGGAAACGTCGTCGTCGTGTCCTCCTGTGTCCACCACCCCCCCCCCCCCCTTAGCTTCAGTGCCGCGAGGACTCACCTCAGGGTCCAGACACAGAGATTCAGAGCATCAAAGCCAAGTGCCTGGCACTCCTTTGGCAAATTCTCAAGGAGAAAACTACTGAAGGGCGCAAAGGTAAACCCGTGCAGTCTCGCCCTGCTGCTTCTGCTGCGGACAACAGACGCAAAACGTTTTCTCCCCCTCCCCCGGGAGCACGGCTGGTTTTTTTTGTTTTTTTTAAACGAGGGATTTAGCTCCCTAACTCTGTCGGAAGGTTGAACTCCAGGAACCTTTCAAAACCCCAACAGACGACCCGACAGGGTTGAAAACGAGATAGCCGAGGACTTCCAGCCCATCGGCTTGCAAGGGCTGTTGTACCCCTCCCCCCCCCCCCCCCTCTGAATTCTCTCTGGTCCTCTCCTTCCAGGTCCGGATGTCCTCCTGGACCTCGGAGGAACGCGACAGCTGGTTCAGCGAATTCAAAGATGGGAACAAGGTAAGAGGTCACTGATCGATGAAGGTCGGTGGGGGGGGGGGGGGGGTCGTCAACCCGTTACTCCCTGCTGGGGAACTCGGGATGTCAGGAGTTCCTGGCTTGGAATCCCAGTTGACCCCACACTGTGATGTCACAGTCAGTGGAACCTCGGGCCCCAGGACCATTCCGAGGTCACAAGTGCAAACTCTTATTATCCAAAACCAGAAAGTATCCTTTGTAACCCCTGATGAACCGACCCCAGAAGATCGTCGGCGGGAGAGACAGGGAGCAGCGGATGAGTCACCGGGGGGGGGGGGGGGGGGAGAACAAAAGCAGAGGGTGCAGGACCCGGATGACGCCTTCTCCTGTCAGACTGATGTTTTGTGTTCCCTCCCCCCCCCCCCCCCCAGTTTTCATACACAGACTCCGATGGTGACCCCCTCGGCGTGGTTCAGATGACCTTCCTGCGCCTCCTCAGCACCTCCGCCCGCCAGAACTTCACCTACCACTGCCACCACTCCGCGGTCTGGCGCAGCACGGCCTCCAGCGGCTACGAGAAGGCCGTGCACTTCATGGGGGCCAACGAGGAGGACCTTTCCTTCCAGAGCAGCCCCTACATCAAGGCGCTCGCGGACGGCTGCGCGGTGAGTGTCACGGGCTTCGAGGTTTTTTTTTTTTAATAGGGGGCTGCGGGCGACGGAGCGAGGAACCGGTGACTTGGGGGGGGGGGGTGGGGGGAGAGTTCCCCCCTGCCCCAAGGACATCACAGGTCTGCGTGAGACAGACGGAAAAACAGGAAATAGATTTAGGCAGCCAGAAAGAGATTTCAGAGGGGGAGGGGGAGGCAAGAGACATTAGTAACAGGAAGTAAAGAAAGAGAAGGAGAGATCCCAGAGTATAGAGGCAAGCAGAAAACTTTAGGTACCATGAACAGAGAACGAGAGTCAGTGGCTAACAAAAAAAAGGAGAGAATTTATTCATTAATTCATTCATTCATTCGTTACTACCTATTTAATCCCAATATTCATATATCTTAAAACATTAACAGATAAAATGAATCAACATAATACAACAAATAAAATCATATCAGCTAAAACAATTCAATACATAAAATCAGTAAGTCCCATTACACTTCCCTAACTCTTCATCCAATCACAGTCCATTAAAAGCTTAAGGTAAAGAGCCGTGCTTTACTATGCTTACGGAAGCTCGCGCAATCTGCTATTATCTGAACTTCATTGGGTATTCAATTCCATACAATTGGGCTGAAATATGCAAAAGCCCGATATGGGGATATGGAGAAAGAGAAAGAGCTAGTTTCGGAGACTCCCTGCCTTCTGCCACTGAAGTGGGCGCTCACTCAGGTCTTGGTATAGGTTTTAAGAGTGTAAATTGAGGAGGTCCTACGACAGAAGGCGTCCATCGCTATAGACATGTTATATCGAGGCCCCCAGTACCTGTTTCCAGTGGGCAGGAAACTTCCCTTCCCTTGGGTGTGGAATCTCCTTGACTGACATCCCTCTCTTTTCCCTTTTTCATCTTCTTCCTCAGACGAGGAAGGGCCAGGCCAAGACCGTGCTGGAGGTGAACACGCCCCTGGTGGATCAGCTTCCCCTCGCCGATGCCATGTTCATGGACTTCAGCGAACCCGACCAGAGGTTTGGCTTTGAGGTGGGGCCAGTCTGCTTTCACGGCTAGATCTCCTCCTCTCCTTGCCCCGTCATCCCTTCCCTGCCTGCCATGGGAGCCCAGCTCTAGACTTGCCCCAAGTCAAAAGAGAGAGAGAGAGAGAGAGAAGAAACAGCAAAAAACATCTCAACTTGCGGCGAGGAGAAAGAGACGAAAGACGCCCACAGCCAGGAAGCAGAGCATGGCCCACAGGACTCATGATGTCGTATCAGCACACTTTTTTTTTTTTTTTTAACAAAGACTCATTTTAGAATAAATATATGTCTGAAACTGTAGAAAGCCAACCATTTCAAACAAGATTCCCTGTCAGCCTGCCCCAAGAAGCTTAAACATTTCCAGAGCAGAACTGGTCCTTCAAAAAACAAAACAAAACACTTTGTGTTCCCCCCAACCTCTGGAAAGTGGAAGGACCGCCACCTCCTGCTCACCTCTTAACTTATGTCTATAGATGTATTTAAAAAGCAGCACAAGAAAAAGGACACCTTTTAAAAAAAAAAAAGTTTTTATTATATTATTATTATTTAACTCGTGAAATGGTCCTGCCGTGCATTCAGTGTCGGGAAAAAAAGGAAAACGAAAAAAAAAGAACGAATGGCAAACGAAGAAAACATTCTGTGAACAAATTCATCATGGTGCTCGGAAAATTCTATTTACCACCAGAACGTCTATTTGGTTTTTTGTTGTTTTTTTTTTTTATGCACAAAAAAAAAAAAAAGAAAGAAACCGAACTAATCCAGGTGCTCAGAGTATTATTTTGTAATGTTTGTAAGTATTTGTAATTGTACTGTAATATATAATCTATAATGTTGCTGCTTTTTTTCGAGTTCGTTTTTAGATGCTGTGCAGATTCAAGCCTTGCTGCTTCCCTTCTTTGCCTCCCTCTCTTCCTCTCTGCACTGCTCCACCCCTCCTTGTTGTCCTGCACTGTCAGAAACTTCCAATCATTCCTTCCCGCTACATTTTTTTAGTTCCTTTTCTTTTTTTTTTTTTTTTTTTAAATAAACCACATGCAATACGGAGCATAAAACCGCATCAGATGAAGATGGTTTTACAGATGTGCAGACTGGTATTCTCATTATTCTGTCGCCTAATCATGGATGCTTTTGACCACCCTATACACATGTCTGACTGGGATCCAGTAAGGGTCGGGGGGGGGTTGTGTGTGAGGGGAGTAGTGAGTGTCGCGGCTGGGCCCTCGGGTTTCCTCAGCCGGTGATTTCAGCGAGGGCTGCTCCACCATTAACACAACTCCCACACTTCCCTCCCCTCCACCTCCACCAGATAAAGTGAGAAAATTACAGTGCGTCTTAAGGTGCAGCCCGGGGAAGGCTGCATGTTGCAGAATCTTTCTAGGAGAGGAAGGCCTTTTGCCGAGCTAGCTCCTGGGCCCGCCACCCTCGTGGCTTCCATGGGCCATGCTCCCGAGGAGAAACCTAAATGCACAGCGCTCCCTTTCTGGCCACGACCCACAACTTCGTCCACAGGGCCCAGACGGAACCTGAGCCGACCCGAACTCGGACACTGGTGGGGTCCGTTCTTAAAAGGCTGCCCTGCACATTTCCATTCGCTTACGTGTACTTGTATGAAATGTGAGCTGTTAGTGTATTTATTAGGCATGGACTGTTTATGGGACTGGCTTAGAACAGATGTTAAGCCACTTGGGCTAGAACCTGGCCATTCCCTCCTGCATGTTGAAAAAAAAAACCCAAAAAACGCAGCATGAGAAGTGAAGTTTTCTCCGCCCGCCTCTTCAAAACCGTCACGAGCTTTCGGTGCAGTCCGTGACCCTGAGATAACTCTCCAGTGACGTCCTTTTAAACCTGCCTTGTGCGCACCCCCTTCTCACGCCGCTTCGCTTTTCACCTTGGGTCAGTGACCCCTGCGGACATTCGGAAGGCTCCTACGGCCTTGAAGGGGGAAAACTGCCTTTGTGGCTCACGGCCACGTTCCCTGCTGCCGAACCCTCCCCGCCCCCGGTGCAGCCGCCCGCTCCAGCAACGTCGTGGCATTCACCTTTCAGGATCCCCTGCATCCCCCTATGTCAGGGCCCCCTCTGGGAGACCACCTCCCTCCCCTTATTAAAATTCACCTTTTGGAAGCTGGGGGGGGGGGGCCCCAGATGTACTTGAACGGTTCCCTGGAGACTTTTCGTCTGGCCCGGCCTGTTCCTTTGGGAGGTGCGACACTGATCCAGAGGCGGAGGATTCTCCTCTTTATTTACTGACAAGACGCTCCCAGTCCGTGACCTGGTGGAATCTGCTCGCCCACCAGCGGCGTCGGTGTCCTGCCCCCATCCGTCTGACCACTGCCTCGACCCTGCGATCAGGAGGGCACCGCCCCTCTCCAAGAAAAGACCACTCGGGTCTCCGTGAGAGGTGCACCTTGGATGCCACCCGCGTTTCAGAGAAGGGTCCTAGGGGTCTGACCGCGCTCCTTCAATAGACGCCAACTCCTGCAGGCAATGGGCCTCAGTTCTTAATTTGATGCCTATGGGGCGGGGGGAAAAGAATCTTTATTGAATAAAACCCGATGTCTGTTTATACCTCCACAAAACCTCCAATTTTATCTAAGTGCTGCTTCTGTGCCTTACCCCTACCACAGTCCCCTCTCGACCTTACATGGCAAGCCAGTGACTATCAGGGTTAGAGTGGGTCTCTCCTAGCAGCACCCCACCGAGTCTCACCTCTAGCACAGCCCGATCCCCTCTCAAGCACATGTAGGATTTTCCTAACGGAGGCTACGTGCAGCGGGCCCCCACAAACAGGGACGCGTGGGTTTCCCCCGCCGTAAGCCCCCCCATTTACCCCCAGCATAACAGAAAGGACCAGGGAAGGCAAAATTACAGGGAGAAGAAGCAGTCACCATTCTGTCCTGCGACACTTAAATCTACCCCTGATCTGGAAAGAGATGGAGAGAGAGAGACAGGAATGCGGCGCTGTTCGCCAGCCCGTGCCGCGGCTCCGTCCCCGCGCACTCCACGTCAGCACGTGAGGCCGCATACAGTACAAATCTCTTACTTCCGCTGCGTGTCAGGCAGTCTCCCATTCACTGTTAAATAAAAGCTTTATTGTTGCAATGGTCTGATTTAAAAATAATAATAATAATAAAAAAAAGAGTTAATAAAAATGTGCCGCATTCATCGGCTGTGCGTTTTTTGGGGGGTGTGTGTGGGGGGTGCACGTGCCTTGGGGGGTGTGCGCGCTGTGGGGGTTACGCACGTTGGTCAGACGGTACGCGCCACCAGGGTAATTTCGAGACGGACCAGCAAGCGGCCATACTCGCGAGAGCATCGGCGCGCGCAAAGACAGCGCTGGAAATTTAAATTGCGGGCACACTTGTGCGTTTCAAGATATGCCAGCCGCGCATTAAGCCTGCGCCTGATTTTAAGAAGATGCTTCGCGCGCGCCTTCCTTTGTCGGCTTTTACGTGCATCACGTAGGCGGATTTTAAAACTCGCTCACACCGGGCATATCCCAGCTTTTCCGATCAGATCAGCAGTTTGCCCAGTTATTTATCGAGGTCTTCCAGGCCCCTTCTGGTCCTTCATCCTGCACGCCTCCCCCTCCCCCCCCGGGCTGACCCAGAACCCACACCCTTTCCTGTAAAGCCCTAAAACTCGAGATCCGCAGACTTGCTCCTCATCGGCAGCGGCAGTAAAGTTACGCGGGCAGCAAGCCGACGTGCGCCGCGGCCTTTGGGTTTAAAACACAGGCGCAAAACTGTTGGCCCCGCCCATGCTGCGCCCATTCCCCGCCCCTCCCCTTCCCACTCTCCTAATTTTGATGCCCGGCGGTATATACGCGCGTACTTTGCGGCTTTTTAAAATCCGCGTAGCTCCTGCGCGGACCTCATACGTGCACACGTGGGCATTATTTTTTTTCCACAAGCCACGCTTTTAAAATCTACCTCTGTGTTACTCAAAAACTAGAAATATTATGCTCGAGATCGCCCCGGTGAATAAGCGTGTTCCCCGATGTTGTGCCTGGAGGAGACCCCGGTCGTCAGTCCCCAGTATCGACCCCTTATTACCGTGGAGTGATACTCACGTGGGAGGAAGGAAGTGCACGCAAAATGAATTAACAGAAGAACAGGGAATGATCAGGAGCGGGAGATGAAATTTAGCAAGGATTCAAGAAGGAAAATGAATGGATACATAACTACACAACGGGGAAGGGCTGGCTAGGCAGCAGTACGGTGGAAAAATAAGTCTGGGGCTTACCGTAGTGACCATAAGCAGGAGGTGCAGCGCTGTTCCAGGGCAAGGCACCACCATCCTGAGATGTATTGAGGGGGACATCACTGAAGGTGAGACATGGGAAGGGAATTCTTCCATCTCTGCTCGACGCTGGCGGGGGTCGTTGTTGTTGGGAGTACTGTGCCCAGTTTGAGGAGGGGGCCAAACTGTTCTAGAAAGATCTGGAGAAAAACGTAGAACGTCTAGAGGTTACAGGCAGGTCTTAAGAAAATCAGGGATTTGTTGTAGGGCAAGGCTTGCAGCCCCTGTGCCTACAGTGCAGGCTTTTTCCTTGCACTGTAGGCACAGGGGCCGGTGCCCCCATTAGGCAAACGAGGCGGTCACCCAGAGTGGCAAAATTCTCCCAGTGCAAGGCACAGAGGGGCGCTGCGCCACAGCCTTACTACAAAAGAAAGGAGCGCTATGCTATGCTGGAGCCACTGCCACCAGGAGAAGGGAGCATAGTGCCGGATATGTCGCCGACAGGTAAGCTGGGGAGGGCGGTGCATGACCACAGGTTTAGCTAGGGCACCAAATACTCTTGCACCGGCCCTGCCTGTGGTACATTGGTTTAAGCAGTAGTCGGTACTATAGGTGTCTTGGAGCCCCAGTCAGGCTCCGCCCATTTCCAACTAACAAATCCTGATTTTCCCATACCCTGATATATCTCAGAGTTTGGATGAGGGGTTGAAGAATGGGAACTGGGTTAAAGCTTGGGACAAGGCTGGGATTAGGGTAAGGATTATGCAGGTCATTATAATTAGGGCAGGGGAAATAGCATTTCGGGTTGAACTCACTGCTGGGAAAAGGGATCTTCCTTGCTTCAGAAGTCTGCATGCTTACATATTCCTTCTACCTGAAATCCTTGGAGGATTTCCACTCGTACATTTCATTCTGGACGTCTGGGGAACCCGTGCGCTGAAATGCATTTAGGCGCCACTAGGGGGAGCTCCGACCACAGGCTACATAATAGCCCCGTTCAGCTCCCGCCTCCTTGCAAATTCAACCTCAGGAAGCTTCCGGCAGGGCAGGGATAGGACCGAGAGGAGAGCGTGAGGCCCCCCCACGCCCAGTGGTAACTTTCTAACAAAATAATACTGGGGCAGATCCCGCTCGGGATGCCTGTAGGGCCCCTACCTGTCACTGCCTGTGTGCCGCAGCTGCGCGAGGAGGGGCCCCGGGCGTTTCCCCTGGAAAGTCCCTGGCCCGGGGCCCCGCTTGCACTTCCAGGTTTCACCTTCTCACAGCCCCCCGAGAGGCCGCGACAAGCCGCGGACCAATGCGGAAAGGCAGAGGGGGCAGCGTCATCGGTCGCCGGGCAGAGACTCTCCGTCAGAGACGGGGCTCGTGCACAGCTCCGCCGGGTCCCCGGATGTGAATGGGTCCGGCTGGTTTTACCCCACTGCATGCTGGGAATGTATGGAATCCCGCGCGCTGTGCTTGGGGAGAGCATTGAGCAGAGCTAGGGAGGTGCAGGGTGCAATGGAGGGACAGGGGAGAACCAGGGCGCGCATAGGCAGCATTGGAGAGGGGGAGAGATACCCTAGAGGATCAGTTAATAAGGAGGTGCAGGGTGCAATGGAGAGACAGGGGAGAACCAGGGCACGCATAGGCATGATTGGAGGGAGGGGGGGGGAGACTCTGGAGGTCAGTTAATAGGGAGGTGCAGGGTGCAATAGAGCGAGAGAGAGGACAACCAGGACGGGCTCAGCCTGTTCAATTGCACCCAAGCCCCGGTTTAGGATTTGGGAGCCCATAGGCAGGAGTGGAGAGGGGGTGGGTGAGATCCTGGAGATCAGTTAATGGGTGAAGTCCCTCTACTTCCACTCACCTCCAGAGAGCCACGGCAGTTCCCCTTTGAAGTGCATTACTAGATGAGGCTCCTCCTTGGCACAGCTGCACTCTTTGATCTGAGAATTTGGTGCCCTAGGCCCGTGCCTAAATCTGGGCCTGGCTGGACCTGGGGTGAACATAAGAAAATGCCATACTGGGTCAGACCAAGGGCCCATCAAGCCCAGCATCCTGTTTCCAACAGTGGCCAATCCAGGCCATATGAACCTGGCAAGTACCCAAAAACTAAGTCTATTCCATGTAACCATTGCTAATGGCAGTGGCTATTCTCTAAGTGACCTTAATAGCAGATAATGGACTTCTCCTCCAAGAACCTATCCAATCCTTTTTAAACCCAGTTATGCTAACAGCACTAACCACATCCTCTGGCAACAAATTCCAGAGTTTAATTGTGCGTTGAGTAAAAAAGAACTTTCTCCGATTAGTTTTAAATGTGCCCCATGCTAACTTCATGGAGTGTCCCCTAGTCTTTCTACTATCCGAAAGAGTAAATAACCGATTCACATCTCCCCGTTCTAGACCTCTCATGATTTTAAACACCTCTATCATATCCCCCCTCAGCCGTCTCTTCTCCAAGCTGAAAAGTCCTAACCTCTTTAGTCTTTCCTCATAGGGGAGTTGTTCCATTCCCCTTATCATTTTGGTAGCCCTTCTCTGTACCTTCTCCATCGCAATTATATCTTTTTTGAGATGTGGTGACCAGAATTGTACACAGTATTCAAGGTGCGGTCTCACCATGGAGCGATACAGAGGCATTATGACATTTTCCGTTTTATTCACCATTCCCTTTCTAATAATTCCCAACATTATGTTTGCTTTTTTGACTGCCGCAGCACACTGAGCCGACGATTTCAATGTGTTATCCACTGTGATGCCTAATGTGAAATTCCCCTGTACTGTGCTCCGAGCTTCTTGTGCTTGCACTTGCAGGGCAGTGGAGAGGCACAGGGGCCCTGGGGGAACAGGACTGGGTGTGTTCAGTGCACGTCTGAAGCTGGGGGAGGAGGGAGGCTCCGGCTGTCAGGTCAGACAGGGGAAGACCCAGCTGATTTCCCGTAAACACATGAGATCCAGGCGTCTGCTGGCAAGGGGACAGCTGGGAAACTTCCCCCAGAGCACATAAACAGTGAGAGTAAAGCAAGAGGCACCTGAAGCAGACGCTGTATCAGAAACCAACTGTGACCGAAGGAAGGGGGAGGATGTGTTGTGTGGTACCCTCCCCCCACACCATTATCCACCCCCCCAGACAGCGTGCAGTCACTCCATCCACTGCCCGCTGTATGGTACCCTGCCCCCACACCATTATCCACCCCCCCAGACAGCGTGCAGTCACTCCGTCCACTGCCCGCTGTATGGTACCCTGCCCCCACACCATTATCCACCCCCCCAGACAGCATGCAGTCACTCCGTCCACTGCCCGCTGTATGGTACCCTGCCCCCACACCATTATCCACCCCCCCAGACAGCGTGCAGTCACTCCGTCCACTGCCCGCTGTATGGTACCCTCCCCCCACACCATTATCCACCGCCCCAGACAGCGTGCAGTCACTCCGTCCACTGCCCGCTGTATGGTACCCTGCCCCCACACCATTATCCACCGCCCCAGACAGCGTGCAGTCACTCCGTCCACTGCCCGCTGTATGGTACCCTGCCCCCACACCATTATCCACCCCCCCAGACAGCATGCAGTCACTCCGTCCACTGCCCGCTGTATGGTACCCTGCCCCCCACACCATTATCCACCCCCCCCAGACAGCGTGCAGTCACTCCGTCCACTGCCCGCTGTATGGTACCCTGCCCCCACACCATTATCCACCCCCCCAGACAGCGTGCAGTCACTCCGTCCACTGCCCGCTGTATGGTACCCTGCCCCCACACCATTATCCACCCCCCCAGACAGCGTGCAGTCACTCCGTCCACTGCCCGCTGTATGGTACCCTGCCCCCACACCATTATCCACCCCCCCCAGACAGCGTGCAGTCACTCCGTCCACTGCCCGCTGTATGGTACCCTGCCCCCACACCATTATCCACCCCCCCCCAGACAGCGTGCCGTCACTCCATCCACTGCCCGCTGTATGGTACCCTGCCCCCACACCATTATCCACCCCCCCCAGACAGCGTGCCGTCACTCCATCCACTGCCCGCTGTATGATACCCTGCCCCCACACCAATATCCACCGCCCCAGACAGCATGCAGTCAATCCATCCACTGCCCACTGTATGGTACCCTGCCCCCACACCATTATCCACCCCCCCAGACAGCATGCAGTCACTCCATCCACTGCCCGCTGTATGGTACCCTGCCCCCACACCATTATCCACCCCCCCCAGACAGCGTGCCGTCACTCCATCCACTGCCCGCTGTATGGTACCCTGCCCCCACACCATTATCCACCCCCCCCAGACAGCATGCAGTCACTCCATCCACTGCCCGCTGTATGATACCCTGCCCCCACACCAATATCCACCGCCCCAGACAGCATGCAGTCAATCCATCCACTGCCCGCTGTATGGTACCCTGCCCCCACACCATTATCCACCGCCCCAGACAGCATGCAGTCAATCCATCCACTGCCCGCTGTATGGTACCCTGCCCCCTCACCAATATCCACCACCCCAGACAGCGTGCCGTCACTCCATCCACTGCCCGCTGTATGGTACCCTGCCCCCACACCATTATCCACCGCCCCAGACAGCGTGCCGTCACTCCATCCACTGCCCGCTGTATGGTACCCTGCCCCCACACCATTATCCACCGCCCCAGACAGCGTGCCGTCACTCCGTCCACTGCCCGCTGTATGGTACCCTGCCCCCACACCATTATCCACCGCCCCAGACAGCGTGCCGTCACTCCATCCACTGCCCGCTGTATGATACCCTGCCCCCACACCATTATCCACCCCCCCAGACAGCGTGCCGTCACTCCATCCACTGCCCGCTGTATGGTACCCTGCCCCCACACCATTATCCACCCCCCCAGACAGCGTGCCGTCACTCCGTCCACTGCCCGCTGTATGGTACCCTGCCCCCACACCATTATCCACCCCCCCAGACAGCGTGCCGTCACTCCGTCCACTGCCCGCTGTATGGTACCCTGCCCCCACACCATTATCCACCGCCCCAGACAGCGTGCCGTCACTCCATCCACTGCCCGCTGTATGGTACCCTGCCCCCACACCATTATCCACCCCCCCAGACAGCGTGCCGTCACTCCATCCACTGCCCGCTGTATGGTACCCTGCCCCCACACCATTATCCACCGCCCCAGACAGCATGCAGTCAATCCATCCACTGCCCACTGTATGGTACCCTGCCCCTGACATCATCCTTCTCACTCCATCCTCTGCCCCTGACAGCATCCCCGTCACTCCATCCTCTGCCCACTGTATGGTACCCTGCCCCTGAGAGCATCCTTCTCACTCCATCCTCTGCCCCTGACAGCATCCCCGTCACTCCATCCTCTGCCCACTGTATGGTACCCTGCCCCTGAGAGCATCCTTCTCACTGCATCCTCTGCCCCTGACAGCATCCCAGTCACTGCATCCTCTGCCAACTGTATGGTACCCTGCCCTGACAGCATCCTTCTCACTGCATCCTCTGCCCCTGACAGCATCCTTCTCATGTGATGTGATCAGATGAAATAAAGAAGATGTAGAGGAAAATTTATTGAGACTTTTACATGAAATTGGTCCAAAACATTAGATAAATAAGAAATAGGTCCCAAAAATTAGATGAATACACCATATTGCACATTATTAACTGAATGTGAATACTGTGCTATGTAAGATCTAAGAGTGTATTGTACTGATACATTGTAACTCTGTAAGAATGGCATATTGATACATTGTAACTTTGTACAATCAGCACATTGCTACATTGTTTCTTTTTAGATTCTTTAAGATGTGTGGATGAGTGAATGAATGTTGGTAAGGTATGGTAGGAAGATTTTAACATTTATAGATAGGATTAATTTTTGTTGTTGGCTTGCTTTAGGTCTTGAGGCAGATATCCTTCAGCTAAAGAAAGGTTAACCAGCTGGGTCATGAGGATGCAACAGCAGGTAAGATTTTGCTTGTTTTCATTTTTAATACTCTATCGAATGATGACCTCTTACTTTTATCATTTATGTCTTCAGTTATGTTTGTTGTGTCGCTGATAATGGATTGGTTTTTTTTTTATCATGTTGATTTTTTCAGTTAGAGCTGCAGCATATTCAGTACATGTCGTTTTCATGAAGCTACGGTTCCTTGATGTCGACGATAACGGGTTCCTTTATCAGATTTTAAGTCTCAAATAGTAGTTTTGAGTTGATTATAACCCCGTGAATTTGTTTCATGTAGTGCTCATTTTTTTTTATTGTTGTTGTTTTGTTTTGTTGATAAGTGTGCGGTACTGTGAAAGGGAAGATTTATATTTTCTTAGAGATTCATCAGGATATTTCCACCATAGCTTTTCAAATTTTCTAAGATTCTGTTTAAAACCTCCTAATTCATCATCAGACCAGGTGGTTCATCTTTTTGGAGTTGTATTTTTTTGTTGTTAGTTTTCGCCTGGATAGGACATTGATCATCCTTTCCCGTGAATCAAATGCTGTTGGTTAGATTTAAGCCTCTGAAAATTGTTCTCTGTTGCTCTAGCCAGACCATCAGGTCTCTATTTTCTTTCTGAAAGTAACGGTTATTTTATTATCCGTAGTTTCATGGCTTTGTTTTTTTCAGGGCTATTTCTGCTTTAATTAAATGGTGGTCCGACCATGGAAATTTTTAGCTTTTGCAAATATTAGGCGCAGTGTGTGGCCTGCTTTCTGGATGGGTTGTGACCATCCTAGGGCTTCCGTTGCATCTAGAAACATCTCTCAGGCTATTGCCTTTGGTGTTTTGTCCACCTGGAGGTTAAAGTCACCTCCTATTAATGTATTTTCTGAAGTTTAGTTAGTGAGTAGTTCAGTTAGGGGTGAACAATCTTTTTGAAGCAGGTCAGGTGGGCAGTAGACTAGTCCTGTGGTTAATTGTTTCGATTTTAGTATTGCCCCTTCATAAGGCAGGTCCGTTTCTGTTTTGCTTAGTACTAGTTTAAGTTCTTTTCTACAGATTATTAATAGACCTCCACCTTTCCTTTTTTTTCGTCTCGGTATGTGAAATAAATTGTAGTTACGATGGGGAATTTGGTTTATTAGAACATTGTCTTTATCTGTCATCCAAGTTTCAGTGATTATAAACTATTGTTGGTTGTTGGTCTTCTAAAAAAAACATTAATTTAATGTTTTTTTTAGTGATTGTGCATTCAGTATTTATTTATTTATGTATTTATTTATTTAACAGCTTTTATATACCATCATTAAGTAGTACCATCACAGCGGCTTACATTTTAAACACTGTAACATAATATTAATAATCAAATAAAAGACATTGCATAATTACTTAAAAATAAAAACCAAATGTAAAAATTATAAAAGAAATCTAAAAATATAAAACATCACTAATAATATAGAATACACAATAAATACTAAAATCCTAATTAAAAAGAGAAAAAAAAAAAGACAACAGATGACTGCTCTAAGAATCTCCTTTTACGGTGGTAAAGGCCTGTGTGTATAAATTGCCTGAGGTCATGTTGTGGTCTGAGTTTCAGGGGCATGGCATTTCAGATTTTTGACCCCGTGAGTGAAATTGCTCTGTCTCTAACCTGAGTAAGATAAATTGCATACATGCTTTTCACTTGAACTTACTTAATTGTTGACATGTTCTGAAAAATGGTAAATAAAGATGGGAAAAAAAAATTTCCTTTGGGGTGTATGGAGACGAATTGTTGTATTGAGCCAGACTGAATGCTCGTCATGTACTAATTTGTGCAATGTACTGAGTATTTTGTACTGTATACGATATTCAATTGGAAGCAAATGTAGTTCTGCTAATATTGCTGTAATATGATCCTTTTTTTTCTGCTACCGCTTAGTATCATTAATTTTCCATAACCTTCTCTTACTTTAAGTGCAAAATGTTGTTTTAGATTCAATTCACAATCGATAATGACTCCGAGATCACGCACATTGTTGGAAAGTTTAACCGAAAGACCATCATTAATTTTGATTGGTGTTTGAACAATATTTGAGGTCTTTCTTTCTAGGTGAACGAATCCGGTTTTATCAATGTTTATAACTAACTCCGTTTGTGTTAAAAGCTGTTTAATTATATCCAAATACATTGCTGCAAGTTTAAAAGTGTTCTCTATAGTGTCTGCTATCGGTAAAATTAGAGGGATATCATCTGCGTACGAGTAAGGAATGATTCCTAGACCTGTATATGTTAAAAAGCCTGGCTGACAGGGCAGAGCCCTGAGGGACGACTCCTTTCTGTAACACAATTTTTTTGGAAATCGCATTATTAATTTGTACCTGGTAGAATTGATTCTTCAGATACAATTTAAACCATTGAAGGGTGATTTCACTGTTTCATCAAGTCTTTGTATTAAAATATCATGGTTTACTGTATCGAATGCAGCTGAAAGGGCCAGTAAAATCAATAAGTATTGCTGACCATTATCGAAACCTCTGAGTATTGTTATAGGGATGTGCATTCGTTTTTGACAAATTAGGAAATTCGTACGTTACTTCCTAATTCGTCATGGATCGGTAAAACCAAAAAAACAATTGTATTTTCCCCGAATTTTCGGGAAAAATCGTTTATCGGGTTAGCGTGCGCTAACATAAAACAGCGCGCACTAACTCGATAAACGATTCGCCACGAAAAAAAAAAGAACCACGGCACATGCGAAATTTTCCGCGGTTTTACGAAAACGAAACCCAAAACGATCTCCTCAGTTAACAATAGTAATAGCGTTTCAATACTGAAATGTTTTCTGAAACCGTGTTGGGATGGGTAAATGATATTATTAGCTTCCAGATGATCTGTTTGGCCAGAAAGGCTACGTTAGAGACTGGCCAGTAATTAATTAGCACAGTTGGATCCAAATTTTTTCTTCTTTATGCTTGGTTTCATTGTGGCTCCTTTTAAGATATCGGGAAAGGATCCTTCGTTTTAAAGACAGATTAATGATAGTGGCTATACAGGGTGCAACAGTGTGAGCTAGAGGTTGAAGTGCTAGTGTAGGTCTAGCATCGAGAAGATGATTTGCAGGATTTAGGTTTTTTTTATCGAGCCTTCTACCTCTGCCATAGAGGCCTCATTGAATTGAGACCATTTAGTTACTTCTCTCGAACACATTCTAACCTATTGTCTTCTTTATTTCTTATATCTAGTAGTAAATTATCAATTTTATCTTTAAAAAACATTGCGATTTCATTACATTGATATTCTGAAAGATCCTGAGGGGTTTGGGTAGCGTTTTTAGTAAGTTTCATTTACTATATTAAATAGTGTCTTAGGATTGTGAACACATTTTTGAATTTTAGAGCTATAATATTCTTTTTTTGTATTTAATATCAATTGCTTATACTAGGCGAGAAAAGAGCAGTAATTGGCTGGTGCTTCTGTGGGGGTTTTTTTTGTTTTTTTCTCCAGCTTTTTTTTTTTCTTTTTCCCTCAAAATTCGTTTAGCTTCTCACTTGATTATTACACCAGGAGTATTGGGTTTTTTTGATCCTGATATACATATGGTTTTTATCGGGTTCAAGCTGTCTGCTATGTTTGATGTCATGCTGATATTCACGTGCACATAAGAGAGGTAACAAACTTTTATTATCAAATCTGTATCACAATAAAATAAAATGTGTTAAGCTATGCATTAACTGCATCATTTCCATTGGACATGTCTCATTCATTGATTTTTCTCCTGGATTTCACCTTGTAAATCCTAAGTGTTAAATGGCCAACGATATTTAAACTTAATGGGCTGTCTTGATTCTGCGTCTGAACTATCAATTAAAGATACGCCAGTGTGAATTAAGAAATGATCTGAGCATGGGATTGGTAGGCACTGTAAGTTTTTGCATTGCTTCTTATTTTCGAGTTAATGAAAATAAGATCAAGTGCACAACCGGCTTTGAGTGTGGCTTCAGTAGTGGTTAAATCAAAACCTAGGGTTGAGAGGGCTTCAATAAGTGAATAAGAAGAATTGGAGAGAGGCTTAACATTCGTGTGCAAATTAAAATCACCAGCAATTATGGTAGGTTTGTCGGGGTTTAGATTGGATACAAAAACATTCAACAAGAGGTGATATATTAAGATCAAGTAATCCCGGCGGGCAATATAGAAGACATAGTTGCAAATGAATTGCATCAAATAATGCGATTTCATAGTTTTGAGAAATGCTATGAGGGAGCAGTTTAAAACCAAGACTATTTTTTTTTTTTTTTAAACGATGAGCATAAGCGTCCACCTCCTCTGCGATTTTCCCCCTTGGTATCGAGACGGTCTCGTGATTTCCTAGCGCAATTTTGATTTACGATCACGGAGCCTGTTTTCTTTAACCAGGGTTCAGTAATTGCAGGACTGTCCGGTTTGTAGTCTTGTCATAGATGTGAAACAATTGGCCACTTTCTAGTTATTGATTGAGCATTTACCAAAAGAAATGATATTAATATAACGCGTTACCAATGAGAGCAGGTCTTTTAGTATTCATGGATATTAAACGGCTTGTACAGTTTTTTTCTTACATGCGGTTTCTTGTCTTTATTTTACTTGAGTAGTGATTCCTGTATATATCTTGATTTATGCATAACCGGGATTGGCATTGGTTTCTTGTCTATTCCTGTATATATCTTGATTTATGCATAACCGGGATTGGCATTGAGGACTGATTATTGCCCGACATTGTAAGACCACTTACTTCAGCGTGGTTGATGATTAAGGTGCTGTAAGAAGGGGTGTAGAAAGGGGCCTGCCCCTTTGTCGCGCAACGCCATTGGCACGCGGCGCTGCCTGGCCCTGCGCTTCACTTATGACCCTCCTCGGTGCGCTTTGATGACGTCGGTGGCAGCAGCCGAGGGGTGGAACGGCGAAGCGCAGTGGTTCCCGGTGCAGCGGTAGCTCTCGCAGGCGGGCAGGCAGGCAAATGAGAGCTGTTTGATTATGAAATGTTCATTTTTAGAGCAAAGGAAACTCAAGTTGAGGGGAGCCGGAGCGCTGTGTGTTGAGGAGGTGAGAAGTAAAGGTGCAGCCAGTAAGGAAATGTGATCCATAAACATGTTTTGATGTTTTGGACCACTGTTACTTGTCATTGGGCGTACAAGTTTGTTTGTCCTACTAAGTTTGTACCTGAGGGTAAAGCGACTTGCCCAGGGTCACGGTGAGCAGCAGTGAGATTTAAATCCTGGTCTCCCTGGTCTGTAGCCCGTTTCTCCTCCTCCTTCACAACTTATTACCTGGAGTTGACTGTAGACTGGAGCAGGACCTGGAATGGTCATGGAATACAGGGCTTTGTGCCTACGTATTATTAATACATATTATATAATATATACTGACTGGCTCTGCCCCTCCTTCTGCTGGCCGGCACCCCTCCAGCCGCAGGGCCTGGTGCATTTGCACCCTTCACACCTGCCTTCAGCTGGCCCTCCCTGCTGACACCCTCCTACCCTCTGCTCTCTCATCTCCCACTGTTGCCTATGTGACCCTTTAAGATTCCAATCCCAGTCCAGCCTCGCCACCCTTTCATGTCGTCTACCTTGGCCACTCACTTTTGGAAAAAAATCTCCCCCGGAAAGTGCAAGGTTCCCCGCCGTAGCTCAGTTTGTACTCGCCGTGTGTACAGACAGATTCTCCAGACGAGCTTTGGCTGACTCCCTCTGTTCATGTTTTACCAGCCCGGTGTCAAAATCATTGCAAGGTACAGCTGAACTGGTTGTGCGCACGCCTGTAACATGCCCCGGTCAAGGGTGCCATAGAAATCCATGAAAGATATCAGAGGCAGGCACTGGGAGCAAGGTGACACTCTTAAACTAATAAGAGATGTCTCCCTGCTAATGAAGAACAGCTGGGGACTCTGCAGCAGCTGGCGAATGGCGGATAGGGACTCTGCGGCATCACTGGTTGCTGGGTGGATGTGCTGTTCATGGCCCTCAGGATGTGGGTTTCTGGCTTAGCAAGTAGGGTAGGGAGCGGAGGGTTGGAGGAAGACAGTCGATGGTAGGCAGAGGACATTTCCCCTTACTACCCACCATCCAAAAAATAATAATAATAATAATAATAAGTTCTGGTGTCACCTCGGTAACAGAAACACAAACTCCCTCTAACACCAGGCAGTGCAGTGGCACCTCAAAACCCAGCGAACAAACAAACACAGCACCTTTGCAGCAAACTCACCATAGAAAAATAGCACTCACACAGCTACAACCCTACCTAGGAAAGGCAGCACTGCAAATATTACTCTGGGCCCTAGAACACCAATACACCTCCTATAAGGAAAACAGAACAAGCCAGCCAGGCTGCTATAGATCCCTGCACAGAAATTACACGCAAACAGAATCCCTCACCTCAATCACACACGCAGAACGCACACCAGACCCTCACCACATACAGAATAAGGGACCACAAATTAGAAACAGAATTGTGCAGACAAAAACTGAACTGGAAACTGCAGTAAGCCGGACTCTGCCTGCAGTGCAACACTGGAGAAAGAGAAACAGAAATGCACTTCCTCCTGCGGCTGAGCAAAACCCAAAGATTATCAGAGAGGCGCACGTTCCCCAAAGCCGAGAGAGAAAACCAGAGACTTCCTGCCATGGAAGGAGGAGGAGAAACCCCGTCTGATCCTGGGGGGGAAAAAAGGAGAGGCAGCAGCGAGAGCTGCAAAATCCGTCATCTACTATAATCGGACCAGAGACAATACGGACCAGTACCTGAGCCCGGGAATTGTCCTTTCTGTACTTAGTAACCCCTGGACCAGCAGCCTCCCTAAAGAGTCCCAGGTCACCTTTAACCTTAGGGCTTTTGCATGATCCAAACTATATTTACAGTCCCGAAGCCCTCTGAGCCCAAGATTCCCTATCTGGAGGTCCTGACTGAGTGCTGGGCAAGTAATACTTAAGCATTAAAGTCTTTTGAACACAGCAGTGATCTCGCTGATGGTTTCCAGCTTCGCTTTTATGCTGGAAGTTGATGAAAGATTTTATTTGCATGCACAATCCATTTACACTGCTGATGGTTTCCAATAAATCTGTGACTTCACGGTTTACGTTCATTTGGTTTTTGGCATTTGAATAATTTTTTCTTTTACTCCTGATCCTTTCCAATAGTCTTAAAGCTTCCTCTCAAGTCTCGGTGGCTAGGGTGAGGACTCCCAGTTTAGATGCACTAAAGCCCCATCTCTCCTACCAGTTCCTTCTGAAGTTACTTCCTGCTTCTCACCCATTCTCCCTGATATCCTTTCTGGTACCTGGGGAGGGCGCCTCCTCACTCCCCTCAGCATTATCCAGATGATATCATCATGCTTAACGCCGGACGAGTGCCGCTTGGTCTTCTCCAATCCACGTCTCCTCTTCCCAGGATGGAACGGAGACGCCTTCCTCTCCAGGACTTCCCGTGGTCCGCTGGATCTCTCTGGATCTCTCTGGACTCCCTTTAGATGTTGCTTCCCTGAGCGCCCTGGTACATAGGGCACTCAAACTTCCTTCACCCATCCCCATGCCAACTCAAAAGGGCAAAAATGACTTCCTCTAGTCCATACCCAGGCTTCATCCCTAGAAGCCCAAGGATCCTTCCCCCCCCCCCCCCCCCCCCCGAATATAACAAAAACAGGAACAGAGTCATCCTGCCTCTTACAAGGGCTAACGAAAAATCCACACCCTAAAATGGTGCCCCCGTGCTTTATAGTCTGGGGACTCCACCATTACAGTCTCCCACATGGGGGAGGTAAAACCCAACACCATTATTTATTTCTCCCCGCCCCCTTTTAGCAGGAACCCATAGGGCTAACAGAGTAAACAAAGGCAGATAAAAGAGCAAATGCGTCCATCCAGTCCGCCCGGGTAGGGACTCATTCGTTTCAGGTAGAGACACACGCGAACTCCCTTATGCAACCGAACACCACTTCCCTCATTCTCCCATGCCTTTTACCCGTTCGTTTCAACCCTCCACATCTGCCCTGAGCATGCCCTCCACATCTGCCCTGAACATGCCCACCACCATCTGCCCTGAGCATGCCCTCCACCACCTGCCCTGAGCATGCCCTCCACCACCTGCCCTGAGCATGCCCTCCACCACCTACCCTGAGCATGCCCTCCACCACCTGCCCTGAGCATGCCCTCCACCATCTGCCCTGAGCATGCCCTCCACCATCTGCCCTGAGCATGCCCTCCACCATCTGCCCTGAGCATGCCCTCCACCATCTGCCCTGAGCATGCCCACCACCATCTGCCCTGAGCATGCCCTCCACCATCTGCCCTGAGCATGCCCACCACCATCTGCCCTGAGCATGCCCACCACCATCTGCCCTGAGCATGCCCTACACCACCTGCCCTGAGCATGCCCTCCACCACCTGCCCTGAACATGCCCTCCACCACCTGCCGACGCGCTGGCCACCGCCTCGTCTGCTAAGAGAGAATCGATGGTTTCCCGATTTTTTTTTTTTTGCCGTTTACATTCTTGACTTTGATCCATGATGTAGTTTTATGGGACTAGGTAAGTCGCGTCCTAAATCCAGCGAACGCCTTCTGTGTACACCACGGTCCTCGGGCCAGAATCTCTCCGTTGTTCGGACTCTGCAAAATTATGGGTTGCAGGAGACTTGGGCTGGTGTTCTTCCTTTTCTAGGTCCCTATATCTGGGCCTATAAAAGGATGCCCGGGAATTAGGCATGAAACAGACTTCCTCCAGTTCAGGAAGATGCTAATGACATTTGTTTTATACGAGCAGATAGTGTAGATTACGTTTTAATGAACGTGGGGGATCGGTTATTAGAATAATAAAGTGTTTTATGTTGACGTGTTTGCTACTGGTAAAAGCTGTGAATGTTTTAATCGAGGTCCGCGTTGACGGAAATAGCAGATTATGAGAAATGTAAATAAATGTTGCTCTCAGTCACACAGGTGATAATGGTAAATGGTTTATTTCTTATTACCGAGTGCATGGTCACACAGGGTTGAGGGTAAAATGTCAGGAAGGGATTTACAGCTCACAGCATGATTCTGATTCAAAATTAAAATTCTCCAGTAATTAGTTACATCCATCCTTAATCACTGCACACATAAACCACAAGAAACATTTTCTTATATAAAAGTGCAAGTTATAAGCAGAAGCAAGAACACCCCAGTGTTACAGTCAGGGCTGATACTCACATCACCCACAAAATATACATTCGGGGCAGACTGTCAGGACTCCCCAATCTTATATTTAGGGCTCTGTATCCCTGCGCACATCCCCTGAGCCCTCCCGTCTCCAGTGCCCTAGAGGTGACAGGCTCTGTATCCCTGTGCCCATCCCATGAACCCTCCCGTCCCCAGTGCCCTAGAGGTGACAGGCTCTGTATCCCTGTGCCCATCCCCTGAGCCCTCCTGTCCCCAGTGCCCTAGAGGTGACAGGCTCTGTACCCCTGTGCCCATCCCGAGCCCTCCCGTCCCCAGTGCCCTAGAGGTGACAGGCTCTGTATCCCTGCGCCCATCCCCTGAGCCCTCCCGTCCCCAGTGCCCTAGAGGTGACAGGCTCTGTATCCCTGTGCCCATCCCCTGAGCCCTCCCGTCCCCAGTGCCCTAGAGGTGAGAGGCTCTGTGTCCCTGTGCCCATCCCCTGAGCCCTCCCATCCCCAGTGCCCTAGAGGTGACAGGCTCTGTATCCCTGTGCCCATCCCCTGAGCCCTCCCGTCCCCAGTGCCCTAGAGGTGAGAGGCTCTGTATCCCTGTGCCCATCCCCTGAGCCTCCTGTCCCCAGTGCCCCAGAGGTGACAGGCTCTGTATCCCTGTGCCCATCCCCTGAGCCCTCCCGTCCCCAGTGCCCTAGAGGTGAGAGGCTCTGTATCCCTGTGCCCATCCCCTGAGCCCTCCCGTCCCCAGTGCCCTAGAGGTGACAGGCTCTGTATCCCTGTGCCCATCCCCTGAGCCCTCCCATCCCCAGTGCCCTAGAGGTGACAGGCTCTGTATCCCTGTGCCCATCCCCTGAGCCCTCCTGTCCCCAGTGCCCTAGAGGTGAGAGGCTCTGTATCCCTGTGCCCATCCCCTGAGCCCTCCCGTCCCCAGTGCCCTAGAGGTGACAGGCTCTGTATCCCTGTGCCCATCCCCTGAGCCCTCCTGTCCCCAGTGCCCCAGAGGTGACAGGCTCTGTATCCCTGTGCCCATCCCCTGAGCCCTCCCGTCCCCAGTGCCCTAGAGGTGACAGGCTCTGTATCCCTGTGCCCATCCCCTGAGCCCTCCCGTCCCCAGTGCCCTAGAGGTGACAGGCTCTGTGTCCCTGTGCCCATCCCCTGAGCCCTCCTGTCCCCAGTGCCCTAGAGGTGACAGGCTCTGTGTCCCTGTGCCCATCCCCTGAGCCCTCCCTTCCCCAGTGCCCTAGAGGTGACAGGCTCTGTATCCCTGTGCCCATCCCCTGAGCCCTCCCGTCCCCAGTGCCCTAGAGGTGACAGGCTCTGTATCCCTGTGCCCATCCCCTGAGCCCTCCCGTCCCCAGTGCCCTAGAGGTGACAGGCTCTGTATCCCTGTGCCCATCCCCTGAGCCCTCCCGTCCCCAGTGCCCTAGAGGTGAGAGGCTCTGTATCCCTGTGCCCATCCCCTGAGCCCTCCCGTCCCCAGTGCCCTAGAGGTGACAGGCTCTGTATCCCTGTGCCCATCCCCTGAGCCCTCCTGTCCCCAGTGCCCTAGAGGTGAGAGGCTCTGTATCCCTGTGCCCATCCCCTGAGCCCTCCTGTCCCCAGTGCCCTAGAGGTGACAGGCTCTGTATCCCTGTGCCCATCCCCTGAGCCCTCCCGTCCCCAGTGCCCTAGAGGTGACAGGCTCTGTATCCCTGTGCCCATCCCCTGAGACCTCCCGTCCCCAGTGCCCCAGAGGTGACAGGCTCTGTATCCTGCGCCCATCCCCTGAGCCCTCCTGTCCCCAGTGCCCTAGAGGTGACAGGCTCTGTATCCCTGTGCCCATCCCCTGAGCCCTCCTGTCCCCAGTGCCCTAGAGGTGACAGGCTCTGTATCCCTGTGCCCATCCCCTGAGCCCTCCCGTCCCCAGTGCCCTAGAGGTGACAGGCTCTGTATCCCTGTTCCCATCCCCTGAGCCCTCCCGTCCCCAGTGCCCTAGAGGTGACAGGCTCTGTATCCCTGTGCCCATCCCCTGAGCCCTCCCATCCCCAGTGCCCTAGAGATGAGAGGCTCTGTATCCCTGTGCCCATCCCCTGAGCCCTCCTGTCCTCAGTGCCCTAGAGGTGACAGGCTCTGTATCCCTATGTCCATCCCCTGATCCCTCCTGTCCCCAGTGCCCTAGAGGTGAGAGGCTCTGTATCCCTGTGCCCATCCCCTGAGCCCTCTGTCCCCAGTGCCCTAGAGGTGAGAGGCTCTGTATCCCTGTGCCCATCCCCTGAGCCCTCCTGTCCCCAGTGCCCTAGAGGTGAGAGGCTCTGTATCCCTGTGCCCATCCCCTGAGCCCTCCTGTCCCCAGTGCCCTAGAGGTGAGAGGCTCTGTATCCCTGTGCCCATCCCCTGAGCCCTCCTGTCCCCAGTGCCCTAGAGGTGACAGGCTCTGTGTCCCTGTGTCCATCCCCTGAGCCCTCCTGTCCCCAGTGCCCTAGAGGTGACAGGCTCTGTATCCCTATGTCCATCCCCTGAGCCCTCCTGTCCCCTGTATTGGAAAGAGGAGGAAAAGATGCCATTTGGGGGACTTTAATAAACGTGAGTAGAACATTCCTGACCATGGTAGGGTTAATCATAAATCATAAGAGTATTTATAGGTAGAAAATCTCCGAATGCTCCAGAATAGATAGTGCAGCAGGAGCTAAGCCTTCCCTTGGGAGGGGGGGTGGGGAGGAGCAGGATGAAAGGGAGGGCTTGGCTGTAGGAGTGAGGAGCGCTGGTGGATAGTGCAGCAGCTCCTCCGGGCCCGGTTGCTGATGCAGGAGGTGCTGAATTTTAAGCTGAGGGAGAACATTTGCTTTGGTGCTACAGACCGGAGGATCCGGGGGACGTCTCGCAAATCAGATTTAACTCAGGAGACCTGAGGAGAAGAATATCAGAGCTGTAAGAAGGGGAAGCCAGGGGGGCTATAATGGGGGTAACATGGGAGGGCAGGAAGTCTCTCTCCCAACTCCTCCTCCGTTTCCCTCAGTCAGCCCTGGATTTGTACCACTCACCCCTCCCTCTGTCCCATCCAAGTCTCTCCCTCATGGTCTTTCAGTCTCTGACCCAGCACCCTGGTCAGTCTGTCTGTCTGTCTCTCTGCGCTCCCCTGCACAGAGTATACCTGGGTGGAGGTCCCTGCAGAGGGAGAGGACTTGAAGAGAAGAAAACACCCAGTGGGGGGAGCCCTGCCCTGCCCAGAATATCCCTCGTTCTTAGGGGGAGGCGTGGTTTCTCCCGTCTGGTCCATCTGTTCAGCTTCCTGCTTCTCTCCCTCTTGGTTTATTTATTTAAAACTTTTCAATGTCACCCAAAGTGGTGTAAAAGATAAAAACACACAAAACCTTACAAGTCAACACAAAAGCAACAATGAACAGACACCAGTACAACTAAAGATTGTTTCTCTTATCTGTGTCCTCGTGGTCTCTTGTGCTGTAAATCCCAGGGAAAGCTGCTTTAGGAATGTAAGATGAGGGATATTTGCCCGGGTGTTTTCTGCTCGGGATGGGGATCACCCCAGGTGTATGATGGGCACGGATTCCCTCCCTCTCAAGTATATTCTCTGCAGGCCCCCCCCCCCCAGGTATATTCAGAGTGGAAAACTCCCGGGATATGTCTGAGGGGGGGGGGGGGCCTGTGCAGAATGGTGCGGATTTGAAAAGGGTTAAGCACGTAACCCTTAAACTCCCCCTGTTCGCGCCGAGCCTATTTTTCATAGGCTCGATGGCACGCGTATGTCCCGGGGCTTGCAAAAAATGGGCGCGGCGTGGGGGCGTGGCCAGAGCCTCCCGGCACAGCGGCCATTTGCCGCTGTGCCCAGAATCGCAGGCCGGCCGTCGGCAGCCGCGCGTAATTTACCCAACAAAGGTAAGGGAGGGGGGGTTCTAGGTAGGGCTGGGGGGGCGGGTTAGGGAGGGGAAGGGAGAGGAAGGTGGGGGGAGGCGGAAGGAAAGTTCCCTCCGAGGCCGCTCCAAATTTGGAGCGTCCTTGGAGGGAACGGAGGACGGCTGCGCGGCTCGGCGCACGCAAGTTGCACAATTGTGCACCCCCTTGCGTGCACTGACCCTGGATTTTATAACATGCGTGCGGCAGCGAGCGCATGTTATAAAATCGGGCGTAGATTTGTTCGTGCCGGGTTGTACTAACAAATCTACGCCCACGGGCACCTTTTAAAATTTGGTCCAATATATATTGCACAAAGGCTCCTTCCTCCCAGTTTAATTCTGTTCAGGATCCCCTGTGCCCTGGCTAAATTCTGGGCATGGACTCTCCCAGGTGTATTCTGCACAGGTCACTCTCCACTGTCCCCTTGCCTGCACACACATCATCAAGTCTCTACCTCCGGAGGGAAACCTTCAGGCACAGTCTCTCTCTCTCTGTATGCATGGGAAAACCTGTGGAGACAGTCACTCTCGCTCTCTGCATCTAGAGGGAAACCTTCAGGCACAGTCACTCTCTCTCTGTATGCATGGGAAAACCTGTGGAGACAGTCACTCTCGCTCTCTACCTCCAGAGGGAAACCTTCAGGCACAGTCACTCTCTCTCTGTATGCATGGAAAACCTTTGGAGACAGTAACTCTCGCTCTCTACCTCCAGAGGGAAACCTTCAGGCACAGTCACTCTCACTCTGTATGCATGGGAAAACCTGTGGAGACAGTCACTCTCGCTCTCTGCATCTAGAGGGAAACATTCAGGCACAGTCACTCTCTCTCTCTGTATGCATGGGAAAACTTGTGGAGACAGTCACTCTCGCTCTCTGCATCTAGAGGGAAACCTTCAGGCACAGTCACTCTCACTCTGTATGCATGGGAAAACCTGTGGAGACAGTCACTCTCACTCTCTGCATCTAGAGGGAAACATTCAGGCACAGTCACTCTCTCTCTCTCTGTATGCATGGGAAAACTTGTGGAGACAGTCACTCTCGCTCTCTGCATCTAGAGGGAAACCTTCAGGCACAGACACTCTCCATCTCTGTATGCAGAGAAAAAACTCTCACTCTCTGTCCTGAGATTATTTACCTTCATTGGGAGGAATTGGAAGCCGAGCTGGACCTGAAAAAATGAACAAACCAATCCAGTTATTAGATTTGATAAATAACTGTACAGTCCAAGAGGGTTTTTCCCTTTTCTAAATAAAAGATCACTGAGATTTACTTAATTATTAAAAATATTTCTATGAAACATTCCAGGTCAAATGATTAGGACAGTGAGCCTGCAAAGATTTATATATATATATATATATATATATATGACCAAAAAATACTCTCCGCCAATCAGCAAGCTCCCTCGTGCTTACATCACAAAATTTTAGCCAATGGCAGGAAGACTTTACAACACCTAATGACTCACAGTCATATGATAATATTTGACAAGTCAGTGTTTCAGGTTACACAGTCCTTTCATAATGGATTTTGGATGCAGATCTGATTGCTGATTTGACTCTGCCATTAGCCTCACTTTGTTTTTGATTGTGAGTGCAGTTACTTTTAAGAACAGTAGTGACAGTAATATGAGAGGTGACATTATCTGGGTGTGAGCAGGGTTACCTTTAGGAGTGGTGGTGACAGTAATATGAGAGGTGACATTATCTGGGTGTGAGCGGGGTTACCTTTAGGAGTGAGGGTGACAGTAATATGAGAGGTGACATTATCTGGGTGTGAGCGGGGTTACCTTTAGGAGTGAGGGTGACAGTAATATGAGAGGTGACATTATCTGGGTGTGAGCAGGGTTACCTTTAGGAGGGATGGTGACAGTAATATGAGAGGTGACATTATCTGGGTGTGAGTGGGGTTATCTTTAGGAGTGATGGGGACAGTAATATGAGAGGTGACATTATCTGGGTGTGAGCGGGGTTAACTTTAGGAGTGAGGGTGACAGTATTATGAGAGGTGACATTATCTGGGTGTGAGTGGGGTTACCTTTAGGAGGGATGGTGACAGTAATATGAGAGGTGACATTATCTGGGTGTGAGCGGGTTACCTTTAGGAGTGAGGGTGACAGTATTATGAGAGGTGACATTATCTGGGTGTGAGCGGGGTTACCTTTAGGAGGGATGGTGACAGTAATATGAGAGGTGACATTATCTGGGTGTGACAGACCTTACCTTTCTTATTCTTCAGATAAATGATAAGTCCCACCAGGGTGAACACAGCCCCCAGGACAAACCCCACGATCCCAGTCAGCTGCTTGCTCCTCGCAGACTCCGAAGTCTCGGGCTCTGCATGAAACACAACACCAGGCCTAAGCATTCCCCGGCTGTAGATGCAGCACAGACCGTGTGACGCGAGAGCAAAATATGTGCGAGAGCGTGTTACGTGGCGTGCAACACAGACACTGTCCCCTCACACTCATCCACCCCTAGTAATGGGGGTGCACGGAGAGAGGCCACGTTTGAGAGTGGTTTCTCCAGGCAAGAATCATTTTGCTCACATAAATCTGCTCTCTGAAAACTTCTCCCCCTCCCTCCACCAATGCCCTTTGGGAACTATTTTTAAACTGCCCGCGTTGGGGTATTTCCCAGGCGGTCTTTGCATCAGTTTTGAAGGAAAATACTGGAGGACTCTCAGTAAGAACATCCTCGCTCCTGCTCCTTGTATATCGGTGAGCGCCCCTCTCCTCCCCCGCCCTACACCAGCCCCGGGAACTCATCCTCGCAGAGCATCTACACGTGAAACACCGCGCACACCTTTAGCCACGCTGTGCGTCTGCAGCTTTCAGACACCTGAATTGTGAATGTACGGGCAGTGTCGGCTGGATACGTTTATCCGGATATCAAGCCGAAATCAGCATTTAGTGCAGGGTAAAACTGCGCTATCATGCGCCATTACGCTCAAGTATTATTCTGCAATGATTTATGGGAGGCAGACGAGCCAGGTAGCGCGGCTCATGGGAAAACTTCCGGGAAAGGCTGCGAGCTGTCAGGAGGTGCAGCTGACCCTCCCCTGGGACTATAACCCAGCTAAGGTGCCCGGCGATTCTCCCAGCCCTGCAGGAAACCTCTGGTCCCCTGTGAGGGGAAGGTGAAGATCCCTGCGTCCCCCACCTCACCACATACATACTCCCAAGCCCCACTCCCCACCCCCACGGGGAAGACTGGGGGGGCCGCGCAGTCGTTATCTGCCGTCCTGTTCTGTGTCACCCCCCTCTGGGTTACCCCATCAGAATGGGGGTGCAGCAGTGATCCCCACTCGCGCTGTACCCCCCAGTGGTACCCACTGACCCCAGGCTCTCCTTCCTCCCTCGTGCGCAGGGCAGAGGGGATCTTGGGGTCGGCCGGTGCCCTATTGAAAGACCGAGTCACCCGGAGACGTTTCCAGGCAGTGAAGTTTGCTGGAACATCAATCTGAGAGCAAAGAGCGACCACGAGGGTCCCGTCTCTTCCACCCTAATATTTCCCTCCCTGCTAGGGAAATGGATCTGTTCCCGGAGCCCCCTTTCATTGTGAGGACATGGGGAGGGGCAGCTGCACTTCTAACAGGAGGACACTGGGGAGGGGGGGGAGGGTTATTAATAAGGTAGAGAGGGCGGGGGTCTCTTACTCCAGTGCACCCTGAGGGGCTCCTGCAGGCTGCTGTGCTCCACCTCGCAGGTGTAGCTGTCCCCGTGCTCCGGCACCGTCTCCAGGATGGCCTCCACCCGGTAGGTCCAGTCTCCGTTCTGCAGGAGCTGCGCGTACACCACCCCGCTCTCCTCCACCCCGTTCCTCAGCCACTTCACCTGGATCTCGGAGGGGAAGAAGCCGCTGACGAAGCAAACCAGCAGGTTCTGGTGATCCAGGCTGAGGGCCCTGCTGGGGGTGATTTTAACATTGGGGGGAACTGTAAAGCAGGACAGAGAGAGCTTGGTTATTATTCCCCCGGGGAAGCTTCAGACAGGGGTCAGTGACTGTCCCTGTAATGCCCTGAGATCCGGGGCAGCACCGAGACCCAGAGCAGCCTCAGCTATGTGGAAAGGAAAGAGCTGGGCCGTCCCGGGGGCTCGGGAGCAGGGCTGCGGAGGTAGCACTCACAGACTGTGGGAGGGTGGGGGGAGTCATGCTCATCACGCAACAGTGACACCCGGAGGTTGGAATCGGGATTGCAGGGCTCCCCCAGACACGGGACCCTCTCTGCAATGGCCAGACTAGGTATGGGGGGGGGGGGGGGGAGTTAATAATGAATGCTGGTGGGGCCTAATCCCAGCCCTGGTCCCCATTCAGCTGGAAGAAACCGGCAGTCAAAAGAAAATGTAAAGGAAACACCATACAAACGAGGCGCCTTCTGCCTAAAATACTCCCTGTGATTGTGAAACGTGTTACGCGCTTCACTTTATTTATTTATTTATCTGAAAGAATTTGTTATCCGATGGGCACAGGGTCTGGCAGGGATAATAAAATAGGCTCCCACCCCAATGCAGTGCAAAGCGAGGACGCCAAAACGCTGCTGAGAATAAAAACCAATCTGCAGGGACTCGCTGTGCTGTAATACCTGAGAGGGGGGTTTGGGAGGGGTATTTTGCGTTTGTGAAAACTCAATAAAGAGGGGATTTCTGCAGGCAGCATTGGGAGGCTGAGCCCAGGCAGGAAGGCAGTTCAGGAGAGGGCAGGAGAGGCTCTCATTCAGCCGGGCTTCCAGGGCTCCTAACAAACTCTTTGGGGTCATTTAAGGAGCTCACAGGCAGCGGGAGGCTGTGTCCCCAGCCCCAGCTAAACCTGCATTTCCAGGGAATGGGACATCCAGCACATCCTGCCCGGAGGATCTGAGGGCCCCTGAACCAGTCGCTGAGTGGGAATTAAACAAATGCCAGGCCCAGCAATGTGAGAGTTTGTGAGAGGAACTGGGTGCAGGGACAGAAGCAGGCAATGCACAGGCAGGCAGGGACAGAGGGACACAGGGTCACACACAGTCACACAGAGAGGGACACAGAGTCACACAGGCAGGGAGAGAGGGACACAGAGTCACCCAGGCAGGGAGAGAGGGACACCGGGTCACCCAGGCAGGGAGAGAGGGACACAGAGTCACCCAGGCAGGGAGAGAGGGACACCGGGTCAACCAGGCAGGGAGAGAGACAGGGGCACAGAGGCACGGACACAGGGTCACCCAGGCAGGGAGAGAGGGACACAGAGTCACCCAGGCAGGGAGAGAGGGACCCAGAGTCACCCGGGCAGGGAGAGAGGGACACCGGGTCACCCAGGCAGTGAGAGAGGGACACAGAGTCACCCAGGCAGGGAGAGAGGGACACAGTCACAGAGGCAGGGACAGAGAGAGACAGGGGCACAGAGGCACGGACACAGGGTCACAGAGGCAGGGAGAGAGGGACACAGGGTCACACAGGCAGGGAGAGAGGGACACAGGATCATAAAGGCAGGGAGAGAGGGACACAGGGTCACACAGGCAGGGAGAGAGGGACACAGGGTCACACAAGCACAGACAGAGGGACACAGAGTCAAACAGGCAGGGGCAGAGGGACACAGGGTCACACAGGCAGGGAGAAAGGGACACAGGGTCACACAGGCAGAGACAGAGGGACACAGAGTCACACAGGCAGGGAGAGAGGGACACAGGGTCATACAAGCAGGGACAGAGGGACACAGAGTCACACAGGCAGGGAGAGAGGGACACAGGATCATACAGGCAGGGAGAGAGGGACACAGGGTCACACAGGCAGGGAGAGAGGGACACAGAGTCACACAGGCAGGGAGAGAGGGACACAGGGTCACACAGGCAGGGACAGAGGGACACAGGATCGTACAGGCAGGGAGAGAGGAACACAGGGTCACACAGGCAGAGACAGAGGGACACAGGGTCACACAGGCAGGGAGAGAGGGACACAGGGTCACACAGGCAGGGAGAAAGGGACACAGGGTCACATAGGCAGAGACAGAGGGACACAGAGTCACACAGGCAGGGAGAGAGGGACACAGGGTCACACAAGCAGGGACAGAGGGACACAGAGTCACACAGGCAGGGAGAGAGGGACACAGGATCATACAGGCAGGGAGAGAGGGACACAGGGTCACACAAGCAGAGACAGAGGGACACAGAGTCACACAGGCAGGGAGAGAGGGACACAGGGTCACACAGGCAGGGACAGAGGGACACAGGATCGTACAGGCAGGGAGAGAGGGACACAGGGTCACACAGGCAGAGACAGATGGACACAGGGTCACACAGGCAGGGAGAGAGGGACACAGGGTCTCACAGGCAGGGAGAGAGGGACACATGGTCACACAAGCAGAGACAGAGGGACACAGAATCAAACAGGCAGGGGCAGAGGGACACAGGGTCACACAGGCAGGGAGAAAGGGACACAGGGTCACACAGGCAGAGACAGAGGGACACAGAGTCACACAGGCAGGGACAGAGGGACACAGGGTCACACAGAGAGGGACACAGAGTCACACAGGCAGGGACAGAGGGACACAGGGTCACACAGAGAGGGACACAGAGTCACACAGGCAGGGCGAGAGGGGCACATGGTCACACAGGCAGAGAAAGAGGGACACAGGGTCACAGAGGCAGGGAGAGAGGGAAACAGTCACAAAGGCAGGGACAGAGAGAGACAGGGGCACAGAGGCAGAGGGACACAGAGTCACACAGGCAGGGACAGAGGGACACAGGATAATACAGGTAGGGAGAGAGGGACACAGGGTCACACAAGCAGGGACAGAGAGAGACAGGGGCACAGGGTCACACAAGCAGAGACAGAGGGGCACAGGGTCACACAGGCAGGGAGAGAGGGACACAGGGTCTCACAGGCAGGGAGAGAGGGACACAGGGTCACACAAGCAGAGACAGAGGGACACAGAATCAAACAGGCAGGGGCAGAGGGACACAGGGTCACACAGGCAGGGAGAAAGGGACACAGAGTCACACAGGCAGGGACAGAGAAGAGTCACAAGAGTGCAGGGACAGAGGGACACATGGTCACACAGGCAGGGAGAGAGGGACACATGGTCACACAAGCAGAGAAAGAGGGACACAGGGTCACAGAGGCAGGGAGAGAGGGAAACAGTCACACAGGCAGGGACAGAGAGAGACAGGGGCACAGAGGCACAGACAGAGCGACACATGGTCACACAGGCAGGGAGAGAGGGACACATGGTCACACAAGCAGAGAAAGAGGGACACAGGGTCACAGAGGCAGGGAGAGAGGGAAACAGTCACACAGGCAGGGACAGAGAGAGACAGGGGCACAGAGGCAGAGACAGAGGGACACAGAGTCACACAGCAGGGACAGAGGGACACAGGGTCACACAAGCAGGGACAGAGGGACACAGAGTCACACAGGCAGGGAGAGAGGGACACAGGGTCACATAGGCAGGGACAGAGAGAGACAGGGGCACAGGGTCACACAAGCAGAGACAGAGGAACACACGGTCACAGAGGCAGGGACAGAGGGACACAGGGTCACACAGAGAGGGACAAGAGAGAGATGGGGACAGAGGGACACAGAGTCACAGGCAGGGACAGAGAGAGAGAGAGGCACAGACAGAGGGATACAGGGTCACAGAGGCAGGGAGAGAGGGACACAGGGTCACACAAGCAGGGAGAGAGGGACACAGGGTCACACAAGCAGGGACAGAGGGACACAGGGTCACACAAGCAGGGAGAGAGGGACACAGGGTCACACAGGCAGAGACAGAGGGACACAGGGTCACACAAGCAGGGAGAGAGGGACACAGGGTCACACAGGCAGAGACAGAGGGACACAGGGTCACAGAAGCAGAGAGAGAGGGACACAGGGTCACACAGGCAGAGACAGAGGGACACTGGGTCACACAGGTAGGGAGAAAGGGACACAGGGTCACACAGGCAGAGACAGAGGGACACAGGGTCACACAGGCTGGGGCAGAGGGACACCGAGTCACACAGGCAGGGAGAGAGGGACACAGAGTCAAACAAGCAGGGACAGAGGGACACAGGGTCACACAGGCAGGGACAGAGGGACACAGGGTCACACAGGCAGAGGAACATAGGGTCACACAGGCAGGGACAGAGGGACACAGTCACACAGGCAGGGACAGAGAGAGACAGGGGCACAGGGTCACACAAGCAGAGACAGAGGGACACAGGGTCACACAGGCAGTGATGGAGGGACACAGGGTCACACAGGCAGGGACAGAGGGACACAGGGACACACAGGCAGAGGAACATAGGGTCACACAGGCAGAGACAGAGGGACACAGTCACACAGGCAGGGACAGAGAGAGACAGGGGCACAGGGTCACACAAGCAGAGACAGAGGGACACAGGGTCACACAGGCAGTGACAGAGGGACACAGGGTCACACAGGCAGGGAGAAAGGGACACAGGGTCACACAGGCAGAGACAGAGGGACACTGGGTCACACAGGCAGGGAGAAAGGGACACAGGGTCACACAGGCAGAGACAGAGGGACACAGAGTCACACAGGCTGGGGCAGAGGGACACAGAGTCACACAGGCAGGGAGAGAGGGACACAGAGTCACACAAGCAGAGACAGAGGGACACAGAGTCACACAAGCAGAGACAGAGGGACACAGGGTCACACAGGCTGGGGCAGAGGGACACAGAGTCACACAGGCAGGGAGAGAGAGACACAGGGTCATACAGGCAGGGACAGAGGGACATAGGGTCACACAGGCAGAGGAACATAGGGTCACACAGGCAGGGACAGAGGGACACAGTCATACAAGCAGAGATAGAGGGACACAGGGTCACACAGGCAGGGACAGAGAGAGACAGGGGCACAGGGTCACACAAGCAGAGACAGAGGAACACACGGTTACAGAGGCAGGGAGAGAGGGACACAGATTCACACAGGCAGTGACGGAGGGACACAGAGAGGGACACAGAGTCACACAGGCAGGGACAGAGGGACACAGGGTCACACAGGCAGGGACGGAGGGACACAGTCATACAAGCAGAGATAGAGGGACACAGGGTCACACAGGCAGGGACAGAGAGAGACAGGGGGACAGAGGGACACAGGGTGTTACTGTCTGCAGTTATTCACATTGTTAATTGTAAACCGGGTTGATGTGATTCATATCATGAAACTCGGTATAATAAAAATAATAAATAAATAAATAAACAAGGCATTGATCTGTGCAGTCTGGGTAAACAAGCATCGGGGTAACTTGCTGGATGCGGCGATTACTACCCTTAACCATTAAGCCTTATGATTCACCTTTGATGCAGCTCCAACATTACTCACTGCATCAATGACAGGGGATGGTAGGAAATTTGAATCAAACAGTTACCAACAAGGGCCCTGAACCTGGTGCTCGGTGAAACAGATAAGTGTAGGATGGGTAAATAAGTCTGGGAGCTTGCTGGGCAGATTGGATGGGCTGATTGCTCTTTTTCTGCCCCCATTTCTCTGTTTCTATGGATTGCAGAGACCGAGGGTCCCTGCTGCCCCCCATCAGGGCCTCATTTCCCGTGGCTCTGGTGGACCTGGGGGGGGGGGGCAGGGAATGCCTCGCCTCACCCTCCATTACTGAGCGGGGAGGGGGGAACCTGTGCCTGCGCCCTCCCCCCCCCCCCCCTCTCACCTCTCCGCTCCTCCGTGTAGGGTTTAACACCCCCGTAGTTGTGTTTGCAGAATCGCTCCACCGCAGCCCTCTTGTCCTCCAGCACCGCTGGGTTCTTGTTCTGGGCCTCCGCCTGCTTCACCCCCTGCTCCGTCCTCCCCACGTAGTGCCCGATCTCACTGTCAAAGTACATGAACTCCTCCCGGTTAGTGAACTCCCGCTGCAGGTACCGCATCCCCTCCCCGCCGGGGCCAAAGTGACACTCGAACTTCACTTGATAGAGGAAAACTGCTGCAAGAGAGAGAGAGAGGAGGGAGAGACTGTCACCCACTGAGGGACCCAGGCTGTCACGGGCTGAGAGAGAGAGAGAGAGAGAGGGGAGAGACTGTCACACACTGAGGGACCCAGGCTGTCACGGGCTGAGACAGAGAGAGGGGGAGAGACTGTCACACTGAGGGACACATGCTGTCACGGGCTGAGACAGAGAGAGGGGGAGAGACTGTCACACTGAGGGACACACGCTGTCACGGGTTGAGAGAGAGGGGAGAGACTGTCACACTGAGGGACACACGCTGTCATGGGCTGAGAGAGGGGGAGAGACTGTCACACACTGAGGGACACAAGCTGTCACAGGCTGAGACAGAGAGAGGGGGAGAGACTGTTACACACTGAGGGACCCAGGCTGTCACGGGCTGAGAGAGAGAGGGGAGAGACTGTCACCCACTGAGGGACCCAGGCTGTCACGGGCTGAGAGAGAGGAGGGACAGACTGTCACCAACTGAGGGACCCAGGCTGTCACAGGCTGAGACAGAGAGAAAGGGAGAGACTGTCACACACTGAGGGACCCAGGCTGTCATGGGCTGAGAGAGAGAGAGGGGGAGAGACTGTCACACACTGAGGGACACACGCTGTCACGGGTTGAGAGAGAGAGAAAAGGGGAGAGACTGTTACACTGAGGGACACACGCTGTCATGGGCTGAGAGAGAGAGAGGGGGAGAGACTGTCACACTGAGGGACACAAGCTGTCACAGGCTGAGAGATAGAGAGGGGGAGAGACTGTCACACACTGAGGGGGACACACTGTCACGGGCTGAGAGAGAGAGGGGAGAGACTGTCACACACTGAGGGACCCACGCTGTCACAGGCTGAGACAGAGAGGGGGTGAGAGACTGTTACACACTGAGGAACACACTCTGTCACAGGCTGAGACAGAGAGAGGGGTGAGAGACTGTCACACACTGAGGGACACACGCTGTCACAGGTTGAGACAGAGAGAGGGGGGAGAGACTGTTACACACTGAGGAACACATGCTGTCACGGGCAAAGAGAGAGAGAGGGGAGAGAGACTGTCACACACTGAGGGGGACATGCTGTCACGGGCTGAGACAGAGAGAGGGGGAGAGACTGTCACACACTGAGGGACACACGCTGTCACGGGCTGAGACAGAGAGAGAGGGGGGAGAGACTGTCACACACTGAGGGACACACTTTGTCACGGGCTGAGACAGAGAGAGGGGGAGAGAGTGTCACACTGAGGGACACATGCTGTCACGGGCTGAGAGAAAGAGCGGGGAGAGTCTGTCACACACTGTCAGGGGCTGAGAGAAACAGTGAGACAGAGAGAGAAATTGTCCTAGCAATAAAAGTTTCAGGAATTTGAATCTCTCACACCCTGAGAGAGGGATGGAGACCTTCATACTCTGAGAGTTACACGAGAAAGGGAGAGACTGTTACATCCAGAGGACGTGATAGAAACCATCTCATTGAAAGGTAGAGACCGTCACACAAAGGGAAGCAGAGAGAGACACCACACTCTTAGAGAGAGACAGAAAAAGAGGGAGAAACAGTCACATCCTGAGGAACTGATAGAAACCATGACACTGAGACAGAGAAATGGAGAGACAGAGAAAGAGGGAGACACAGTCACATGGACAGAGACACAGAAATCACACCCAGAGAGACTGTCTCACCCTGACAGAGAGACAGGAAGAAATTACATCCAGAGACAGAGAGACCTCCACTCTGAGAGACCATCACATGCACAGAGACAAATGACACCCTGAAAGACCCATAGAGGAAAATAGAGACATAGACCGCAGCTCTGAGAGACCATCCCATTCACAGAGACACAGAAATCACATCCTAAGAGACAATGAGAGACTATCACACCCTTATAGGGAGAGACAGGAAGAAATTACACCCAGACAGAGAGAAAGAGAGACCATTACACCTTGAGAGTGACACGGGGAGAGACCATTACACACAGGGAATCAGACAGAGCCAGAGAGACCTTCACAGTGAGAGGGAGAGAGACAGTCACAGTCACACCCTGAGAAAGTGGTAGAGATCATCACATGGAAAGACGGTCACACCTTCAGATACTTTGACTTTTAAGATGCTTTTATTTCAGTACAAAAGCAAGTAATGAGAGATTACCCAGAAAAGGCCCTGAGTACAAGAACTTATATTTAGGAAGTGCACAAGAAATCACAGAGCACCCACTGTGCTGGCAGGTCCCGCACGGCAGGGCTCATATTATCCTACCTGTGATCCGGTTAAAGGCCTGGTTATTCCCCGACTCCTTCCGGGGCCCAGACTGTCAGGCTTATAATTCTGCTCCTGCGAGTCCCAGAAGGGGCTCAGTGCAGCAGGAAAGTCTCATTTGCTTGTTAAGGGTATTTAACGAGAAGCTCCAAAAAGGTTGCAGGTGGAAAAGTTAGCATATCCCTGCGTGAATATCACCGTACTAGTGTATACACTGCTTTATAAACCTCAGGCAGAGGCGTGTAAACGAGGTTTCACGCAGAAGTCTACAGGTGCAAAAGGCAGGGGTCTGGGGGCGTTCTGGGGCGCATTCAATACTTACACATCTAACTTGCTATTTTGTAAGAGACCTACACGTGCAGATTTGGCAACTAATTCATGGCTATTTACCCCTGCTCATTACCCGGGGGAAGTGACATTAAACACCTTTATTCTGGGTGGGGGGTTCTGGGGGGTGTGCAGGCTTAAGAGCCAGGACAGTCTCCACGACCTGGAGATGAACCGGGCGAACTGGTGGAGGAATCGGCAAACGGGTTCATTTCCTTCTCCGATGGATATGTTAGATAATTTCCTCACTTACACGGGCAAATCCTATTTAAATTTCTCAAGTAAAATCCCTGCGCGTATAATTTCATAATAGAAGGTACAAGTATTTACTTGTTTTATTTTATTTATTTAGTTTTATATTTCGATTGTCTGATACAATCATACCGGTTCACAAGAACAATATATACGTGTTGCGTTCGTGCCTGTTCTCGCCCTCACTCCACCCTCTGTACCTTAGTGGCGACTCCCTCTTCGGGTCTGACGGACAGCTGCTGCCGCGGCTTCTCCTCGCCGCACTTCCTGGTATCCCCAGGCTGGCCTAACGCTGTGGATCCGCCATGTTCCTGATGACGTAAGGGCGCGCGTGCTCCAGAGTTTGTACCAGCAAGGGCGCGAACCTCGGGGGCGTCCCCCATAGTGACGTCATGTGCTTCCACTTTAAAAGGTCTTTGCTTGCAACTCCTAAACGAGTTAGCAAGGGACTCCGTTGGACTAGCTTCGGCTGTCCAAGACTACTTGCACTCAACGCTACCATCTTAACTAGGGGTACCCGCTCTCTCTCTTCTTGATTTGAGATTACTAAGACCGGATCCGGTACTCGCTCCACGAGGGCCTACGACCCTGAATACTCAGAAGACTCCTTATTGCCTGGAAGCGATCGCAGATGCAAATACAGTGAGTTCTATTACAGATAGGAACCGGTACTCGCTCCACGAGGGCCTATGTTCCTAAATCCTTTCTCAACTCTCTTCTGTTTCAAGAAGCTATCGCATACCTATACCTGGAGCACTACTATTTCAGATTACAGATAGGAACCGGTACTCGCTCCATGAGGGCCCATGTTCCTATATCCCTTCTAAACTCTCTTGTATCTCAGAAGCTATCATCTATCTATCCTGCGAATTCTATTATACATTGCAGACAGGAACTGGTACTCGCTCCACGAGGGCCTGTGTCATCCTAGTACACACAATAAACGTATCAGCAAAATCTGTTAATATAGGAGAACAATATACTCTAAAAGTCATCCTAGTACACGCAATAAACGTATCAGCAAAATCTGTTAATATAGGAGAACAATATACTCTAAAAGTCATCCTAGTACATGCAATAAACGTATCAGCAAAATTTGTTAATATAGGAGAACAATATACTCTAAAAGTCATCCTGGTACACACAATAAACGTATCAGCAAAATCTGTTAATATAGGAGAACAATATACTCTAAAAGTCATCCTAGTACACACAATAAACGTATCAGCAAAATCTGTTAATATAGGAGAAGAATATACTCTAAAAGTCATCCCAGTACACACAATAAACATATCAGCAAAATCTGTTAATATAGGAGAACAATATACTCTAAAAGTCATCCTGGTACACACAATAAACGTATCAGCAAAATCTGTTAATATAGGAGAAGAATATACTCTAAAAGTCATCCCGGTATACACAATAAACTTATCAGCAAAATCTGTTAATATAGGAGAAGAATATACTCTAAAAGTCATCCCAGTACACACAATAAACATATCAGCAAAATCTGTTAATATAGGAGAACAATATACTCTAAAAGTCATCCTGGTACACACAATAAACGTATCAGCAAAATCTGTTAATATAGGAGAAGAATATACTCTAAAAGTCATCCCGGTATACACAATAAACTTATCAGCAAAATCTGTTAATATAGGAGAACAATATACTCTAAAAGTCATCCTGGTACACACAATAAACGTATCAGCAAAATCTGTTAATATAGGAGAAGAATATACTCTAAAAGTCATCCCGGTATACACAATAAACGTATCAGCAAAATCTGTTAATATAGGAGAACAATATACTCTAAAAGTCATCCTGGTACACACAATAAACGTATCAGCAAAATCTGTTAATATAGGAGAAGAATATAGTCTAAAAGTCATCCTGGTACACACAATAAAGGTATCAGCAAAATCTGTTAATATAGGAGAACAATATACTCTAAAAGTAATCCTGGTACACACAATAAAGGTATCAGCAAAATCTGTTAATATAGGAGAACAATATACTCTAAAAGTCATCCTGGTACACACAATAAAGGTATCAGCAAAATCTGTTAATATAGGAGAAGAATATACTCTAAAAGTCATCCTAGTACACGCAATAAACGTATCAGCAAAATCTGTTAATATAGGAGAACAATATACTCTAAAAGTCATCCTAGTACACGCAATAAACGTATCAGCAAAATCTGTTAATATAGGAGAACAATATACTCTAAAAGTCATCCTAGTACACGCAATAAACGTATCAGCAAAATCTGTTAATATAGGAGAACAATATACTCTAAAAGTCATCCTGGTACACACAATAAACGTATCAGCAAAATCTGTTAATATAGGAGAAGAATATACTCTAAAAGTCATCCTAGTACACACAATAAACGTATCAGCAAAATCTGTTAATATAGGAGAAGAATATACTCTAAAAGTCATCCTGGTACACACAATAAACGTATCAGCAAAATCTGTTAATATAGGAGAAGAATATACTCTAAAAGTCATCCTGGTACACAGAATAAACGTATCAGCAAAATCTGTTAATATAGGAGAACAATATACTCTAAAAGTCATCCTGGTACACACAATAAACGTATCAGCAAAATCTGTTAATATAGGAGAACAATATACTCTAAAAGTCATCCTGGTACACACAATAAACGTATCAGCAAAATCTGTTAATATAGGAGAACAATATACTCTAAAAGTCATCCTGGTACACACAATAAACGTATCAGCAAAATCTGTTAATATAGGAGAACAATATACTCTAAAAGTCATCCTGGTACACACAATAAAGGTATCAGCAAAATCTGTTAATATAGGAGAACAATATACTCTAAAAGTCATCCTGGTACACACAATAAAGGTATCAGCAAAATCTGTTAATATAGGAGAACAATATACTCTAAAAGTCATCCTGGTACACACAATAAACGTATCAGCAAAATCTGTTAATATAGGAGAACAATATACTCTAAAAGTCATCCTGGTACACACAATAAGCGTATCAGCAAAATCTGTTAATATAGGAGAATATACTCTAAAAGTCATCCCGGTACACACAATAAACGTATCAGCAAAATCTGTTAATATAGGAGAACAATATACTCTAAAAGTCATCCTGGTACACACAATAAATGTATCAGCAAAATCTGTTAATATAGGAGAACAATATACTCTAAAAGTCATCCTGGTACACACAATAAACGTATCAGCAAAATCTGTTAATATAGGAGAACAATATACTCTAAAAGTCATCCTGGTACACACAATAAACGTATCAGCAAAATCTGTTAATATAGGAGAACAATATACTCTAAAAGTCAGCCTGGTACACACAATAAACGTATCAGCAAAATCTGTTAATATAGGAGAACAATATACTCTAAAAGTCATCCTGGTACACACAATAAACGTATCAGCAAAATCTGTTAATATAGGAGAACAATATACTCTAAACGTCATCCTGGTACACACAATAAACGTATCAGCAAAATCTGTTAATATAGGAGAACAATATACTCTAAAAGTCATCCTAGTACACACAATAAACGTATCAGCAAAATCTGTTAATATAGGAGAAGAATATACTCTAAAAGTCATCCCGGTACACACAATAAACATATCAGCAAAATCTGTTAATATAGGAGAACAATATACTCTAAAAGTCATCCTGGTACACACAATAAACGTATCAGCAAAATCTGTTAATATAGGAGAAGAATATACTCTAAAAGTCATCCCGGTATACACAATAAACTTATCAGCAAAATCTGTTAATATAGGAGAACAATATACTCTAAAAGTCATCCTGGTACACACAATAAACGTATCAGCAAAATCTGTTAATATAGGAGAACAATATACTCTAAAAGTCATCCCGGTACACACAATAAACGTATCAGCAAAATCTGTTAATATAGGAGAAGAATATAGTCTAAAAATCATCCTGGTACACACAATAAACGTATCAGCAAAATCTGTTAATATAGGAGAAGAATATAGTCTAAAAGTCATCCTGGTACACACAATAAACGTATCAGCAAAATCTGTTAATATAGGAGAACAATATACTCTAAACGTCATCCTGGTACACACAATAAAGGTATCAGCAAAATCTGTTAATATAGGAGAACAATATACTCTAAAAGTCATCCTGGTACACACAATAAAGGTATCAGCAAAATCTGTTAATATAGGAGAAGAATATACTCTAAAAGTCATCCTAGTACACGCAATAAACGTATCAGCAAAATCTGTTAATATAGGAGAACAATATACTCTAAAAGTCATCCTAGTACACGCAATAAACGTATCAGCAAAATCTGTTAATATAGGAGAACAATATACTCTAAAAGTCATCCTAGTACACGCAATAAACGTATCAGCAAAATCTGTTAATATAGGAGAACAATATACTCTAAAAGTCATCCTGGTACACACAATAAACGTATCAGCAAAATCTGTTAATATAGGAGAAGAATATACTCTAAAAGTCATCCTAGTACACACAATAAACGTATCAGCAAAATCTGTTAATATAGGAGAACAATATACTCTAAAAGTCATCCTGGTACACACAATAAAGGTATCAGCAAAATCTGTTAATATAGGAGAACAATATACTCTAAAAGTCATCCTGGTACACACAATAAAGGTATCAGCAAAATCTGTTAATATAGGAGAACAATATACTCTAAAAGTCATCCTGGTACACACAATAAAGGTATCAGCAAAATCTGTTAATATAGGAGAACAATATACTCTAAAAGTCATCCTAGTACACACAATAAAGGTATCAGCAAAATCAGTTAATATAGGAGAACAATATACTCTAAAAGTCATCCTGGTACACACAATAAAGGTATCAGCAAAATCTGTTAATATAGGAGAACAATATACTCTAAAAGTCATCCTGGTACACACAATAAAGGTATCAGCAAAATCTGTTAATATAGGAGAACAATATACTCTAAAAGTCATCCTGGTACACACAATAAACGTATCAGCAAAATCTGTTAATATAGGAGAACAATATACTCTAAAAGTCATCCTAGTACACACAATAAACGTATCAGCAAAATCTGTTAATATAGGAGAATATACTCTAAAAGTCATCCCGGTACACACAATAAACGTATCAGCAAAATCTGTTAATATAGGAGAACAATATACTCTAAAAGTCATCCTAGTACACACAATAAACGTATCAGCAAAATCTGTTAATATAGGAGAACAATATACTCTAAAAGTCATCCTGGTACACACAATAAACGTATCAGCAAAATCTGTTAATATAGGAGAACAATATACTCTAAAAGTCATCCTGGTACACACAATAAACGTATCAGCAAAATCTGTTAATATAGGAGAACAATATACTCTAAAAGTCATCCTGGTACACACAATAAACGTATCAGCAAAATCTGTTAATATAGGAGAACAATATACTCTAAAAGTCATCCTGGTACACACAATAAACGTCATCCTAGTACACACAATAAACGTATCAGCAAAATCTGTTAATATAGGAGAACAATATACTCTATAAGTCATCCTGGTACACACAATAAACGTATCAGCAAAATCTGTTAATATAGGAGAACAATATACTCTAAACGTCATCCTGGTACACACAATAAACGTATCAGCAAAATCTGTTAATATAGGAGAAGAATATACTCTAAAAGTCATCCTGGTACACACAATAAACGTATCAGCAAAATCTGTTAATATAGGAGAAGAATATAGTCTAAAAGTCATCCTGGTACACACAATAAACGTATCAGCAAAATCTGTTAATATAGGAGAACAATATACTCTAAACGTCATCCTGGTAAACACAATAAACGTATCAGCAAAATCTATTAATATAGGAGAAGAATATACTCTAAAAGTCATCCTGGTACACACAATAAACGTATCAGCAAAATCTGTTAATATAGGAGAACAATATACTCTAAAAGTCATCCTGGTACACACAATAAACGTATCAGCAAAATCTATTAATATAGGAGAAGAATATACTCTAAAAGTAATCCTGGTACACACAATAAATGAACATCACGCATATGACAGGTATGAAATATTCATAACAACAAATAATCTTTCCATTTAGCATAGTAAAACCACATCATCCTCCTAGAAACCCCAAGCAATCCTCTGTAAATCCGAAATCTCCTAAACTCGGAAGCATAAAACCTAAAGGCCTTTGTAACCCCATCCTCGGGTGGCGAGTAACTACCAGCGGGGGGCCATGAAAGATTCTGTCTATCTTGGGGCTGGCGCTGATTCTTTAAATTGGACTCCAGGGCTGAGTTCTTTAGTGGTGGGTGGGGAGAGGGATTTCTCCTCCATGGCCCTCGGGGGGGTCACTCTGGCTCTTTTTTCCTGGGAGAGGTGGTAACGCGTCGGCCGCTCCGAATGCAGGAACACGCAGGAGACCGGGTTGGAGCGTCCTCAATGAAACTTTACAGAAAAGCTTCCTGCTCAAGTTAATGGCACTGTCCAATCACCAAAGACGCCTATGCAACTCCCAGTCCCTTCCTCTCTCTGTGTGGGGCTCTCTTTCTACCTCCCACCCTCCAGGGCTGGGATACATGAGGTTTCCAAGTGGGAGGGGGGGATCGTTATGTGGGCTCGGGATAATCCCTCTGCCAGGGGGGGGCAGACATAGGAATAAAACAGTCTCTGCACAGAGCCCCGATCTTCTCTCCCCCCAAGGGTGAAGGCTCCAACTGTGGGGTGTCCTCAATAGGTCTCAGAATGGTCTTCCTCACAGTTCTCCAGTGTTTCTCTTGCTCACGCCCTGTATCCCAGGCTGGAAGGGATCCATGCAGGAAGGCGCTGCTCTCGGAGTGGTCTTCCTCACAGTTCCCCAGCGTCTCTCTTGTTCACGCTCCGGATCCCAGGCTGGAAGGGATCCATGCAGGAAGGCGCAGCTCTCAGAGTGGTCTTCCTCACAGTTCCCCAGCGTCTCTCTTGTTCACGCTCCGGATCCCAGGCTGGAAGGGATCCATGCAGGAAGGCGCAGCTCTCAGAGTGGTCTTCCTCACAGTTCCCCAGCGTCTCTCTTGCTCATGCTCCGGATCCCAGGCTGGAAGGGATCCATGCAGGAAGGCGCAGCTCTCAGAGTGGTCTTCCTCACAGTTCCCCAGCGTCTCTCTTGCTCACGCTCCGGATCCCAGGCTGGAAGGGATCCATGCAGGAAGGCGCAGCTCTCAGAGTGGTCTTCCTCACAGTTCCCCAGCGTCTCTCTTGCTCACGCTCCGGATCCCAGGCTGGAAGGGATCCATGCAGGAAGGCGCAGCTCTCAGAGTGGTCTTCCTCACAGTTCTCCAGCGTCTCTCTTGCTCACGCCTCGGATCCCAGGCTGGAAGGGATCCATGCAGGAACGTGCAGCTCTCAGAGGGTCTTCCTCACAGTTCTCCAGCATTTCTCTTGCTCACGCTCCGGATCCCAGGCTGGAAGGGATCCATGCAGGAAGGCGCAGCTCTCAGAGTGGTCTTCTTCACAGTTCTCCAGTGTCTCTCTTGCTCACGCTCCGGATCCCAGGCTGGAAGGGATCCAAGCAGGAAGGCGCAGCTCTCAGAGTGGTCTTCCTCACAGTTCTCCAGCGTTTCTCTTGCTCACGCTCCGGATCCCAGGCTGGAAGGGATCCATGCAGGAAGGCGCAGCTCTCAGAGTGGTCTTCTTCACAGTTCTCCAGCATCTCTCTTGCTCACGCTCCGGATCTCAGGCTGGAAGGGATCCATGCAGGAAGGCGCAGCTCTCAGAGTGGTCTTCCTCACAGTTCCCCAGCGTCTCTCTTGCTCACGCTCCGGATCCCAGGCTGGAAGGGATCCATGCAGGAACATGCAGCTCTCAGAGTGGTCTTCCTCACAGTTCTCCAGCGTCTCTCTTGCTCACGCTCCGCATCCCAGGCTGGAAGGGATCCATGCAGGAAGGCGCAGCTCTCAGATGTTTCTCCTTCAGGGCAGGAAGGAGGCAGCACAGCTCTTTCCTCCCAGGTTCTTCTAACCCAAAACCCTCTTCCCAAAAAACTGTCCAAAGGCACCAGAAGACCCTTGCAGAGGGCCAGCACCAAACCCCTGTCCTCCAGGAGGGTGCAAAGGGGGCAGGTCCCTGTCATGGGATCCCCAGGGAGAGGGTTCCCCCGTGATCTCTCTCCAGGCAGCACCAAGGGGCTTCACAAGGCTTCCTACCCAGAAACATTTGCTAAAAACCCAACAGAATGCAGAACACAAACCCGACCAGCCAGAAAGGCAGCGTCCCAGCCTTTCTAAAGGTCACCAGGCTGGAGTGCTTGAACCCCAAGGTAGCCGGCAAAAATCCAAAAACAGGTAACAGCCCCAAGCTGTCAGGGAGAGAGCTGCTGATATAACCACGGGAGGACGAGCACCCCAGCACCCTGTGAAAGGGACTGGGTGTAGCGACGGGTGCCTGTCCTTAGTTACTGGCCTGTACTGCTCCTATTCCCGGGAGAACGGTGGGATCTGGTCCGAGAGCGATAGGTACAGATCCCTGGAACTCCGCGATGCTGCTTGCTGAGCAGACCTCTGCCGGCCTCACCGTCTTTAGTGTTACATCTTCCAGGGAAGCCTGGACTGGCACCTTTAACGCCAAATTCAGGTCTCCCGGTGGCTCGGTGACTTCCCGAGGTGCCCTCACCTGCTTTACTCCCCTGAGAGAAGGCAGCACATCTGGGTGAGCGGCTACAGAAATCCCTCCGTGTGGTTTGATTGAAGCCCCTCTAGCTGCTGGGCTACCACTGTGAACCATGGTCCACATCTGCCCCCTAGTGGCTGTGCAGTGAGTTCTGTGGGTTCTCAGCACTGTCACTATGAGAGATCCCTCACCCCAGAGCCCCTTCCTGCTCCTTACCTGGAGGCTCCATGCAGTGAGTTATGTGAGGTCTCAGTGCTGTCACTATCAGAGATCCCTCACCCCAGAGCCCCTTCCTGCTCCTTACCTGGAGGCTCCATGCAGTGAGTTCTGTGGGGTCTCAGCTCTGTCATTATCAGAGATCCCCTGACCCCAGAGCCCCTCCCTGCTCCTTACCTGGAGGCTCCATGCAGTGAGTTCTGTGGGGTCTCAGCGCTGTCACTATCAGAGATCCCCTGACCCCAGAGCCCCTCCCTGCTCCTTACCTGGAGGCTCCATGCAGTGAGTTCTGTGGGGTCTCAGCCCTGTCACTATCAGAGATCCCCTGACCCCAGAGCCCCTCCCTGCTCCTTACCTGGAGGCTCCATGCAGTGAGTTGTGTGGGGTCTCAGCACTGTCACTATCAGAGATCCCCTGACCCCAGAGCCCCTCCCTGCTCCTTACCTGGAGGCTCCATGCAGTGAGTTCTGTGGGGTCTCAGCCCTGTCACTATCAGAGATCCCCTGACCCCAGAGCCCCTCCCTGCTCCTTACCTGGAGGATCCATGCAGAGAGTTCTGTGGGGTCTCAGCTCTGTCATTATCAGAGATACCCAGAGCCCCTCCCTGCTCCTTACCTGGAGGGTCCCTTCAGTGAGTTCTGTGGGTCTCAGCCCAGTCACTATCAGAGATCCCCTGTCCCCAGAGCCCCTCCCTACTCCTTACCTGGAGGCTCCATGCAGTGAGTTCTGTGGGGTCTCAGCGCTGTCACTATCAGAGATCCCCTGACCCCAGAGCCCCTCCCTGCTCCTTACCTGGAGGCTCCATGCAGTGAGTTCTGTGGGTCTCAGCCCTGTCACTATCAGAGATCCCCTGTCCCCAGAGCCCCTCCCTACTCCTTACCTGGAGGCTCCATGCAGTGAGTTCTGTGGGGTCTCAGCGCTGTCACTATCAGAGATCCCCTGACCCCAGAGCCCCTCCCTGCTCCTTACCTGGAGGCTCCATGCAGTGAGTTATGTGAGGTCTCAGTGCTGTCACTATCAGAGATCCCTCACCCCAGAGCCCCTTCCTGCTCCTTACCTGGAGGCTCCATGCAGTGAGTTATGTGGGGTCTCAGCTCTGTCATTATCAGAGATCCCCTGACCCCAGAGCCCCTCCCTGCTCCTTACCTGGAGGCTCCATGCAGTGAGTTCTGTGGGGTCTCAGCGCTGTCACTATCAGAGATCCCCTGACCCCAGAGCCCCTCCCTGCTCCTTACCTGGAGGCTCCATGCAGTGAGTTCTGTGGGGTCTCAGCCCTGTCACTATCAGAGATCCCCTGACCCCAGAGCCCCTCCCTGCTCCTTACCTGGAGGCTCCATGCAGTGAGTTCTGTGGGGTCTCAGCGCTGTCACTATCAGAGATCCCCTGACCCCAGAGCCCCTCCCTGCTCCTTACCTAGAGGATCCATGCAGAGAGTTCTGTGGGGTCTCAGCTCTGTCACTATCAGAGATCCCTCACCCCAGAGCCCCTCCCTGCTCCTTACCTGGAGGCTCCATGCAGTGAGTTCTGTGGGGTCTCAGTGCTGTCACTGTCAGAGATCTCCTGACCCCAGAGCCCCTCCCTGCTCCTTACCTGGAGGGTCCCTGCAGTGAGTTCTGTGGGTCTCAGCCCTGTCACTATCAGAGATCCCCTGTCCCCAGAGCCCCTCCCTGCTCCTTACCTGGAGGCTCCATGCAGTGAGTTCTGTGGGGTCTCAGCTCTGTCACTATCAGAGATCCCTCACCCCAGAGCCCCTCCCTGCTCCTTACCTGGAGGCTCCATGCAGTGAGTTCTGTGGGGTCTCAGTGCTGTCACTGTCAGAGATCTCCTGACCCCAGAGCCCCTCCCTGCTCCTTACCTGGAGGGTCCCTGCAGTGAGTTCTGTGGGTCTCAGCCCTGTCACTATCAGAGATCCCCTGTCCCCAGAGCCCCTCCCTGCTCCTTACCTGGAGGCTCCATGCAGTGAGTTCTGTGGGGTCTCAGCTCTGTCACTATCAGAGATACCCAGAGCCCCTCCCTGCTCCTTACCTGGAGGGTCCCTGCAGTGAGTTCTGTGGGTCTCAGCCCTGTCACTATCAGAGATCCCCTGTCCCCAGAGCCCCTCCCTGCTCCTTACCTGGAGGCTCCATGCAGTGAGTTCTGTGGGGTCTCAGCTCTGTCACTATCAGAGATACCCAGAGCCCCTCCCTGCTCCTTACCTGGAGGGTCCCTGCAGTGAGTTCTGTGGGTCTCAGCCCTGTCACTATCAGAGATCCCCTGTCCCCAGAGCCCCTCCCTGCTCCTTACCTGGAGGCTCCATGCAGTGAGTTCTGTGGGGTCTCAGCCCTGTCACTATCAGAGATCCCCTGACCCCAGAGCCCCTCCCTGCTCCTTACCTGGAGGTTCCATGCAGTGAGTTCTGTGGGGTCTCAGCTCTGTCACTATCAGAGATCCCCTGACCCCAGAGCCCCTCCCTGCTCCTTACCTGGAGGCTCCATGCAGTGAGTTCTGTGGGGTCTCAGCTCTGTCACTATCAGAGATCCCTGACCCCAGAGCCCCTCCCTGCTCCTTACCTGGAGGCTCCATGCAGTGAGTTCTGTGGGTCTCAGCACTGTCACTATCAGAGATCCCTCACCCCAGAGCCCCTCCCTGCTCCTTACCTGGAGGGTCCCTGCAGTGAGTTCTGTGGGGTCTCAGCACTGTCACTATCAGAGATCCCCTGACCCCAGAGCCCCACCCTGCTCCTTACCTGGAGGGTCCCTGCAGTGAGTTCTGTGGGGTCTCAGCCCTGTCACTATCTGAGATCCCCTGACCCCAGAGCCCCTCCCAGCTTCTTACCTGGAGGGTCCCTGCAGTGAGTTCTGTGGGGTCTCAGCGCTGTCACTATCAGAGATCCCTCACCCCAGAGCCCCTCCCTGCTCCTTACCTGGAGGGTCCCTGCAGTGAGTTCTGTGGGGTCTCAGCCCTGTCACTATCAGAGGTCCCCTGACCCCAGAGCCCCTCCCTGCTCCTTACCTGGAGGCTCCATGCAGTGAATTCTGTGGGGTCTCAGCCCTGTCACTATCAGAGGTCCCCTGACCCCAGAGCCCCTCCCTGCTCCTTACCTGGAGGCTCCATGCAGTGAGTTCTGTGGATTCTCAGCCCTGTCACTATCTGAGATCCCCTGACCCCAGAGCCCCTCCCTGCTCCTTACCCGGAGGCTCCATGCAGTGAGTTCTGTGGGGTCTGAGTGCTGTCACTATCAGAGATCCCCTGACCCCAGAGCCCCTCCCTGCTCCTTACCTGGAGGCTCCATGCAGTGAGTTCTGTGGGGTCTCAGCCCTGTCACTATCAGAGGTCCCCTGACCCCAGAGCCCCTCCCTGCTCCTTACCTGGAGGCTCCATGCAGTGAGTTCTGTGGATTCTCAGCCCTGTCACTATCTGAGATCCCCTGACCCCAGAGCCCCTCCCTGCTCCTTACCCGGAGGCTCCATGCAGTGAGTTCTGTGGGGTCTCAGCCCTGTCTCTATCAGAGATCCCCTGACCCCAGAGCCCCTCCCTGCTCCTTACCTGGAGGCTCCATGCAGTGAGTTCTGTGGGGTCTCAGCCCTGTCACTATCAGAGATCCCCTGAACCCAGAGCCCCTCCCTGCTCCTTACCTGGAGGCTCCATGCAGTGAGTTCTGTGGGGTCTCAGCCCTGTCACTATCAGAGATCCCCTGACCCCAGAGCCCCTCCCTGCTCCTTACCTGGAGGCTCCATGCAGTGAGTTCTGTGGGGTCTCAGCTCTGTCACTATCAGAGATCCCCTGACCCCAGAGCCCCTCCCTGCTCCTTACCTGGAGGCTCCATGCAGTGAGTTATGTGGATTCTCAGCAGGGTCAGGGTCAGGATCAGAGCTGCCAGATTGCAGCCCCCACTTCCGGGCGCCCGCACAGAGACCATCGTGAAGTACAAGAAGGCACTAAAGACAGGAGAGTCCCTGTGCTGGGGGACAGCAGGGAAACCCCGCCCCGAGACGCCGGAGACGAGAGTGCGAGCCAATCACGTTCTGAGTCTGAGCTGCGTCACCAGTTACCGGGTAGAGAGCAGAGCCAGCGCTCCTGAGAGCTCTCAGCGTCGGAGCATGGGGCTCAGACCCAGATCAGGCAGAGAGAGAAGCGGGAGCCTTTCAATTTCCAAATCCCAGACCGAGGTGCTTTGTATCATTCAGGTACAGAGCCAGGGTCACTGCTCCAGGACACAGGTGCTTTATATCATTCAGGTACAGAGCCGGGGTCCCTGCTCCAGGACCCAGGTGCTTTATATCATTCAGGTACAGAGCCAGGGTCCCTGCTCCAGGACCCAGGTGCTTTATATCATTCAGGTACAGAGCCAGGGTCCCTGCTCCAGGACCAAGGTGCTTTATATCATTCAGGTACAGAGCCAGGGTCCCTGCTCCAGGACCCAGGTGCTTTATATCATTCAGGTACAGAGCCAGGGTCCCTGCTCCAGGACCCAGGTGCTTTATATCATTCAGGTACAGCGCCGGGGTCCCTGCTCCAGGACCCAGGTGCTTTAAATCATTCAGGTACAGAGCCGGGGTCCCTGCTCCAGGACCCAGGTGCTTTATATCATTCAGGTACAGAGCCGGGGTCACTGCTCCAGGACCCAGGTGCTTTATATCATTCAGGTACAGAGCCAGGGTCCCTGCTCCAGGACCAAGGTGCTTTATATCATTCAGGTACAGAGCCAGGGTCCCTGCTCCAGGACCCAGGTGCTTTATATCATTCAGGTACAGAGCCAGGGTCCCTGCTCCAGGACCCAGGTGCTTTATATCATTCAGGTACAGAGCCAGGGTCCCTGCTCCAGGACCCAGGTGCTTTATATCATTCAGGTACAGAGCCGGGGTCCCTGCTCCAGGACCCAGGTGCTTTATATCATTCAGGTACAGAGCCGGGGTCCCTGCTCCAGGACCCAGGTGCTTTATATCATTCAGGTACAGAGCCGGGGTCCCTGCTCCAGGACCCAGGTGCTTTATATCATTCAGGTTCAGCGCCAGGGTCCCTGCTCCAGGACCGAGGTGTTTATATCATTCAGGTACAGAGCCGGGGTCCCTGCTCCAGGACCCAGGTGCTTTATATCATTCAGGTACAGAGCCGGGGTCCCTGCTCCAGGACCCAGGTGCTTTATATCATTCAGGTACAGAGCCCGGGTCTCTGCTCCAGGACCCAGGTGCTTTATATCATTCAGGTTTAGCGCCAGGGTCCGTGCTCCAGGACCAAGGTGTTTATATCATTCAGGTACAGAGCCAGGGTCCCTGCTCCAGGACCCAGGTGCTTTATATCGTTCAGGTTCAGCGCCAGGGTCCCTGCTCCAGGACCCAGGTGCTTTATATCATTCAGGTACAGAGCCAGGGTCCCTGCTCCAGGACCAAGGTGCTTTATATCATTCAGGTACAGAGCCAGGGTCCCTGCTCCAGGACCCAGGTGCTTTATATCATTCAGGTACAGAGCCAGGGTCCCTGCTCCAGGACCCAGGTGCTTTATATCATTCAGGTACAGCGCCGGGGTCCCTGCTCCAGGACCCAGGTGCTTTATATCATTCAGGTACAGAGCCAGGGTCCCTGCTCCAGGTCCGAGGTGTTTATATCATTCAGGTACAGAGCCAGGGTCCCTGCTCCAGGACCAAGGTGTTTATATCATTCAGGTACAGAGCCGGGGTCCCTGCTCCAGGACCCAGGTGCTTTATATCATTCAGGTACAGAGCCGGGGTCCCTCCTCCAGGACCCAGGTGCTTTATATCATTCAGGTACAGAGCCGGGGTCCCTGCTCCAGGACCCAGGTGCTTTATATCATTCAGGTACAGAGCCGGGGTCCCTGCTCCAGGACCGAGGTGCTTTATATCATTCAGGTACAGAGCCAGGGTCCCTGCTCCAGGACCCAGGTGCTTTATATCATTCAGGTACAGAGCCAGGGTCCCTGCACCAGGACCGAGGTGCTTTATATCATTCAGGTACAGAGCCAGGGTCCCTGCTCCAGGACCGAGGTGTTTTATATCATTCAGGTACAGAGCCAGGGTCCCTGCTCCAGGACCCAGGTGCTTTATATCATTCAGGTACAGCGCCGGGATCCCTGCTCCAGGACCGAGGTGCTTTATATCATTCAGGTACAGAGCCAGGGTCCCTGCTCCAGGACCCAGGTGCTTTATATCATTCAGGTACAGCGCCGGGATCCCTGCTCCAGGACCGAGGTGCTTTATATCATTCAGGTACAGAGCCGGGGTCCCTGCTCCAGGACCCAGGTGATTTATATCATTCAGGTACAGAGCCGGGGTCCCTGCTCCAGGACCGAGGTGCTTTATATCATTCAGGTACAGAGCCGGGGTCCCTGCTCCAGGACCCAGGTGCTTTATATCATTCAGGTACAGAGCCAGGGTCAATGCTCCAGGACCCAGGTGCTTTATATCATTCAGGTACAGAGCCAGGGTCCCTGCTCCAGGACCAAGGTGCTTTATATCATTCAGGTACAGAGCCAGGGTCCCTGCTCCAGGACCGAGGTGCTTTATATCATTCAGGTACAGCGCCGGGATCCCTGCTCCAGGACCCAGGTGCTTTATATCATTCAGGTACAGCGCCAGGGTCCCTGCTCCAGGACCCAGGTGCTTTATATCATTCAGGTACAGCGCCAGGGTCCCTGCTCCAGGACCGAGGTGCTTTATATCATTCAGGTACAGAGCCAGGGTCCCTGCTCCAGGACCGAGGTGCTTTATATCATTCAGGTACAGAGCCAGGGTCCCTGCACCAGGACCGAGGTGCTTTATATCATTCAGGTACAGAGCCGGGGTCCCTGCTCCAGGACCGAGGTGCTTTATATCATTCAGGTACAGAGCCAGGGTCCCTGCTCCAGGACCCAGGTGCTTTATATCATTCAGGTACAGAGCCAGGGTCCCTGCTCCAGGACCGAGGTGCTTTATATCATTCAGGTACAGAGCCAGGGTCCCTGCTCCAGGACCCAGGTGCTTTATATCATTCAGGTACAAAGCCAGGGTCCCTGCTCCAGGACCCAGGTGCTTTATATCATTCAGGTACAGAGCCAGGGTCCCTGCTCCAGGACCCAGGTGCTTTATATCATTCAGGTACAGAGCCAGGGTCCCTGCTCCAGGACCAAGGTGTTTATATCATTCAGGTACAGAGCCAGGGTCCCTGCTCCAGGACCCAGGTGCTTTATATCATTCAGGTACAGAGCCAGGGTCCCTGCTCCAGGACCAAGGTGTTTATATCATTCAGGTACAGAGCCAGGGACCCTGCTCCAGGACCGAGGTGCTTTATATCATTCAGGTACAGAGCCAGGGTCCCTGCTCCAGGACCGAGGTGCTTTATATCATTCAGGTACAGCGCCGGGATCCCTGCTCCAGGACCGAGGTGCTTTATATCATTCAGGTACAGAGCCAGGGTCCCTGCTCCAGGACCCAGGTGCTTTATATCATTCAGGTACAGAGCCAGGGTCCCTGCTCCAGGACCCAGGTGCTTTATATCATTCAGGTACAGCGCCGGGGTCCCTGCTCCAGGACCCAGGTGCTTTATATCATTCAGGTACAGAGCCAGGGTCCCTGCTCCAGGTCCGAGGTGTTTATATCATTCAGGTACAGAGCCAGGGTCCCTGCTCCAGGACCAAGGTGTTTATATCATTCAGGTACAGAGCCGGGGTCCCTGCTCCAGGACCCAGGTGCTTTATATCATTCAGGTACAGAGCCGGGGTCCCTGCTCCAGGACCCAGGTGCTTTATATCATTCAGGTACAGAGCCGGGGTCCCTGCTCCAGGACCCAGGTGCTTTATATCATTCAGGTACAGAGCCGGGGTCCCTGCTCCAGGACCGAGGTGCTTTATATCATTCAGGTACAGAGCCAGGGTCCCTGCTCCAGGACCCAGGTGCTTTATATCATTCAGGTACAGAGCCAGGGTCCCTGCACCAGGACCGAGGTGCTTTATATCATTCAGGTACAGAGCCAGGGTCCCTGCTCCAGGACCGAGGTGCTTTATATCATTCAGGTACAGAGCCAGGGTCCCTGCTCCAGGACCCAGGTGCTTTATATCATTCAGGTACAGCGCCGGGATCCCTGCTCCAGGACCGAGGTGCTTTATATCATTCAGGTACAGAGCCAGGGTCCCTGCTCCAGGACCCAGGTGCTTTATATCATTCAGGTACAGCGCCGGGATCCCTGCTCCAGGACCGAGGTGCTTTATATCATTCAGGTACAGAGCCGGGGTCCCTGCTCCAGGACCCAGGTGATTTATATCATTCAGGTACAGAGCCGGGGTCCCTGCTCCAGGACCGAGGTGCTTTATATCATTCAGGTACAGAGCCGGGGTCCCTGCTCCAGGACCCAGGTGCTTTATATCATTCAGGTACAGAGCCAGGGTCCCTGCTCCAGGACCCAGGTGCTTTATATCATTCAGGTACAGAGCCAGGGTCCCTGCTCCAGGACCAAGGTGCTTTATATCATTCAGGTACAGAGCCAGGGTCCCTGCTCCAGGACCGAGGTGCTTTATATCATTCAGGTACAGCGCCGGGATCCCTGCTCCAGGACCCAGGTGCTTTATATCATTCAGGTACAGCGCCAGGGTCCCTACTCCAGGACCCAGGTGCTTTATATCATTCAGGTACAGCGCCAGGGTCCCTGCTCCAGGACCGAGGTGCTTTATATCATTCAGGTACAGAGCCAGGGTCCCTGCTCCAGGACCGAGGTGCTTTATATCATTCAGGTACAGAGCCAGGGTCCCTGCACCAGGACCGAGGTGCTTTATATCATTCAGGTACAGAGCCGGGGTCCCTGCTCCAGGACCGAGGTGCTTTATATCATTCAGGTACAGAGCCAGGGTCCCTGCTCCAGGACCCAGGTGCTTTATATCATTCAGGTACAGAGCCAGGGTCCCTGCTCCAGGACCGAGGTGCTTTATATCATTCAGGTACAGAGCCAGGGTCCCTGCTCCAGGACCCAGGTGCTTTATATCATTCAGGTACAAAGCCAGGGTCCCTGCTCCAGGACCCAGGTGCTTTATATCATTCAGGTACAGAGCCAGGGTCCCTGCTCCAGGACCCAGGTGCTTTATATCATTCAGGTACAGAGCCAGGGTCCCTGCTCCAGGACCAAGGTGTTTATATCATTCAGGTACAGAGCCAGGGTCCCTGCTCCAGGACCCAGGTGCTTTATATCATTCAGGTACAGAGCCAGGGTCCCTGCTCCAGGACCAAGGTGTTTATATCATTCAGGTACAGAGCCAGGGACCCTGCTCCAGGACCGAGGTGCTTTATATCATTCAGGTACAGAGCCAGGGTCCCTGCTCCAGGACCGAGGTGCTTTATATCATTCAGGTACAGCGCCGGGATCCCTGCTCCAGGACCGAGGTGCTTTATATCATTCAGGTACAGAGCCAGGGTCCCTGCTCCAGGACCCAGGTGCTTTATATCATTCAGGTACAGAGCCAGGGTCCCTGCTCCAGGACCCAGGTGCTTTATATCATTCAGGTACAGAGCCAGGGTCCCTGCTCCAGGACCCAGGTGCTTTATATCATTCAGGTACAGAGCCAGGGTCCCTGCTCCAGGACCGAGGTGCTTTATATCATTCAGGTACAAAGCTGGGGTCCCTGCTCCAGGACCGAGGTGCTTTATATCATTCAGGTACAGCGCCGGGATCCCTGCTCCAGGACCCAGGTGCTTTATATCATTCAGGTACAGCGCCAGGGTCCCTGCTCCAGGACCGAGGTGCTTTATATCATTCAGGTACAGCGCCAGGGTCCCTGCTCCAGGACCGAGGTGCTTTATATCATTCAGGTACAAAGCTGGGGTCCCTGCTCCAGGACCGAGGTGCTTTATATCATTCAGGTACAGCGCCAGGGTCCCTGCTCCAGGACCGAGGTGCTTTATATCGTTCAGGTACAGAGCCGGGGTCCCTGCTCCAGGACCAAGGTGCTTTATATCATTCAGGTAGAGAGCCGGGGTCCCTGCTCCAGGACCGAGGTGTTTATATCATTCAGGTACAGAGCCGGGGTCCCTGCTCCAGGACCCAGGTGCTTTATATCATTCAGGTACAGAGCCAGGGTCCCTGCTCCAGGACCCAGGTGCTTTATATCATTCAGGTACAGAGCCGGGGTCCCTGCTCCAGGACCCAGCTGCTTTATATCATTCAGGTACAGAGCCGGGGTCCCTGCTCCAGGACCCAGGTGCTTTATATCATTCAGGTACAGAGCCGGGGTCCCTGCTCCAGGACCCAGGTGCTTTATATCATTCAGGTACAGAGCCAGGGTCCCTGCTCCAGGACCCAGGTGCTTTATATCATTCAGGTACAGAGCCGGGGTCTCTGCTCCAGGACCGAGGTGCTTTATATCATTCAGGTACAGAGCCGGGGTCTCTGCTCCAGGACCGAGGTGCTTTATATCATTCAGGTACAGAGCCGGGGTCCCTGCTCCAGGACCCAGGTGCTTTATATCATTCAGGTACAGAGCCGGGGTCTCTGCTCCAGGACCGAGGTGCTTTATATCATTCAGGTACAGAGCCAGGGTCCCTGCTCCAGGACCCAGGTGCTTTATATCATTCAGGTACAGAGCCGGGGTCTCTGCTCCAGGACCCAGGTGCTTTATATCATTCAGGTACAGAGCCGGGGTCCCTGCTCCAGGACCCAGGTGCTTTATATCATTCAGGTACAGCGCCGGGGTCCCTGCTCCAGGCCCCAGGTGCTTTATATCATTCAGGTACAGAGCCGGGGTCTCTGCTCCAGGACCCAGGTGCTTTATATCATTCAGGTACAGAGCCGGGATCCCTGCTCCAGGCCCCAGGTGCTTTATATCATTCAGGTTCAGCGCCAGGGTCCCTGCTCCAGGACCGAGGTGCTTTATATCATTCAGGTACAGAGCCGGGGTCCCTGCTCCAGGACCCAGGTGCTTTATATCATTCAGGTTCAGCGCCAGGGTCCCTGCTCCAGGACCCAGGTGCTTTATATCATTCAGGTACAGAGCCAGGGTCCCTGCTCCAGGGTCCCTGCTCCAGGACCCAGGTGCTTTATATCATTCAGGTACAGAGCCAGGGTCCCTGCTCCAGGACCCAGGTGCTTTATATCATTCAGGTACAGAGCTGGGGTCCCTGCTCCAGGACCCAGGTGCTTTATATCATTCAGGTACAGAGCCGGGGTCCCTGCTCCAGGACCAAGGTGTTTATATCATTCAGGTACAGAGCCGGGGTCCCTG
>NW_021820766.1:0-42232 GCF_901001135.1 Rhinatrema bivittatum | reverse complement strand
CTTTCCCCTCTGTAAATGATCAGTGCACAGGACCCTCACTAAGGGAGTCCCATATACTGTGCCCCTGTGCCCCCCTCCCCCAGGATCTGCTTTCCCCTCTGTAAATGATCAGTGCACAGGACCCTCACTAAGGGAGTCCCATATACTGTGCCCCTGTGCCCCCCCCCCCCAGGATCTGCTTTCCCCTCTGTAAATGATCAGTGCACAGGACCCTCACTAAGGGAGTCCCATATACTGTGCCTCTGTGCCCCCCCTCCCCCAGGATCTGCTTTCCCCTCTGTAAATGATCCGTGCACAGGACCCTCACTAAGGGAGTCCCATATACTGTGCCCCTGTGCCCCCCCCTCCCCCAGGATCTGCTTTCCCCTCTGTAAATGATCAGTGCACAGGACGCTCACTAAGGGAGTCCCATATACTGTGCCCCTGTGCCCCCCCCCCCCAGGATCTGCTTTCCCCTCTGTAAATGATCAGTGCACAGGACCCTCACTAAGGGGGTCCCATATACTGTGCCCCTGTGCCCCCCCCCCCCAGGATCTGCTTTCCCCTCTGTAAATGATCAGTGCACAGGACGCTCACTAAGGGAGTCCCATATACTGTGCCCCTGTGCCCCCCCCCTCCCCCAGGATCTGCTTTCCCCTCTGTAAATGATCAGTGCACAGGACCCTCACTAAGGGAGTCCCATATCCTGTGCCCCTGTGCCCCCCCCCCCCCCCAGGATCTGCTTTCCCCCTCTGTAAATGATCAGTGCACAGGACCCTCACTAAGGGAGTCCCATATACTGTGCCCCTGTGCCCCCCCTCCCCCAGGATCTGCTTTCCCCTCTGTAAATGATCAGTGCACAGGACACTCACTAAGGGGGTCCCATATACTGTGCCCCTGTGCCCCCTCCCCCAGGATCTGCTTTCCCCCTCTGTAAATGATCAGTGCACAGGACCCTCACTAAGGGAGTCCCATATACTGTGCCCCTGTGCCCCCCCCCCCCCCCAGGATCTGCTTTCCCCTCTGTAAATGATCAGTGCACAGGACCCTCACTAAGGGAGTCCCATATACTGTGCCCCCTGTGCCCCCCCCCCCAGGATCTGCTTTCCCCCTCTGTAAATGATCAGTGCACAGGACCCTCACTAAGGGAGTCCCATATACTGTGCCCCCCCCCCCCCTCCCCCAGGATCTGCTTTCCCCTCTGTAAATGATCAGTGCACAGGACGCTCACTAAGGGAGTCCCATATACTGTGCCCCTGTGCCCCCCCTCCCCCAGGATCTGCTTTCCCCCTCTGTAAATGATCAGTGCACAGGACACTCACTAAGGGAGTCCCATATACTGTGCCCCTGTGCGCCCTCCCCCAGGATCTGCTTTCCCCTCTGTAAATGATCAGTGCACAGGACCCTCACTAAGGGAGTCCCATATACTGTGCCCCTGTGCCCCCCCCCCTCCCCCAGGATCTGCTTTTCCCCTCTGTAAATGATCAGTGCACAGGACCCTCACTAAGGGAGTCCCATATACTGTGCCCCTGTGCGCCCTCCCCCAGGATCTGCTTTTCCCCTCTGTAAATGATCAGTGCACAGGACCCTCACTAAGGGAGTCCCATATACTGTGCCCCTGTGCCCCCTCCCCCAGGATCTGCTTTTCCCCTCTGTAAATGATCAGTGCACAGGACCCTCACTAAGGGAGTCCCATATACTGTGCCCCCCCCTCCCCCAGGATCTGCTTTTCCCCTCTGTAAATGATCAGTGCACAGGACGCTCACTAAGGGAGTCCCATATACTGTGCCCCTGTGCCCCCCCTCCCCCAGGATCTGCTTTCCCCTCTGTAAATGATCAGTGCACAGGACCCTCACTAAGGGAGTCCCATATACTGTGCCCCTGTGCCCCCTCCCCCAGGATCTGCTTTCCCCTCTGTAAATGATCAGTGCACAGGACCCTCACTAAGGGAGTCCCATATACTGTGCCCCTGTGCCCCCTCCCCCCAGGATCTGCTTTCCCCTCTGTAAATGATCAGTGCACAGGACCCTCACTAAGGGAGTCCCATATACTGTGCCCCTGTGCCCCCTCCCCCAGGATCTGCTTTTCCCCTCTGTAAATGATCAGTGCACAGGACCCTCACTAAGGGAGTCCCATATACTGTGCCCCTGTGCCCCCCTCCCCCAGGATCTGCTTTTCCCCTCTGTAAATGATCAGTGCACAGGACGCTCACTAAGGGAGTCCCATATACTGTGCCCCTGTGCCCCCCCTCCCCCAGGATCTGCTTTCCCCTCTGTAAATGATCAGTGCACAGGACACTCACTAAGGGAGTCCCATATACTGTGCCCCTGTGCCCCCCCTCCCCCAGGATCTGCTTTCCCCTCTGTAAATGATCAGTGCACAGGACCCTCACTAAGGGAGTCCCATATACTGTGCCCCTGTGCGACCCCCCCCCCCCCAGGATCTGCTTTCCCCTCTGTAAATGATCAGTGCACAGGACCCTCACTAAGGGAGTCCCATATACTGTGCCCCTGTGCCCTCCCTCCCCCAGGATCTGCTTTCCCCTCTGTAAATGATCAGTGCACAGGACGCTCACTAAGGGAGTCCCATATCCTGTGCCCCTGTGCGACCCCCTCCCCCAGGATCTGCTTTGAAGGTGGAGTCGCACTTCCTCCTGGGCAGCGACAGCTCAATAGGTCCCGGGTGTGCCGACTCCCACAGGGGGTGAGAGAACCTCCAGGGCCCTCTGAGCTTCAGCCTCTGATTCCCAGGGCCAGGACACAGCAGGGGGGGACACCCAGGGTGGGGGCTGCAGAGGACAAGCAATGACTGTGAATGTTTGGCAGAGGCGAGCAGCTGGCACCCAGCACGTTTCCTCCCAGTTACATCCATGCCCAGAATAAAATGCAGCTCCATCCCTGCTTCCTCCCCTCCGGGGAGTGGAAAGGGAGGCTCCCAGCTTGGAAGGGGGGGGGGGGGTCTCCTGTCTTAACTGGATCCCCCCCTTTCTGAAACCTCGCAGGTTTCCTCTCTGCCTGAGCCTTCCCCAGGGCAGGGAGCAGGGATGCAGGGAAATCCCCATAAAATGGAAAACGCAGCCTCACTGGGCGGCAGCGGGAGGGGGGAGCGGTGCCCGTTCTCACTTCCTCTCCTCTTTAAGCTTGGGGGGGGGGGGGGGGGATGATCCTCGGTCACTGTGGAAACAGCCCTGGGGTTTCTTCCAGGATGGACCTTGCAGGTAAGACCTGAAACCTGCAGGAGAGGCTCTGCCAGCCCCATGGCCTTCACTGCCTTTTCAGCTTCCTCCTCTTCCAGCGAGGATCTCGCAGTGCAGGGGACATAAAATAAACCCCTAAAGCCTATGGAGGAGGGGGGGTCGCTCCGTCCTCTGTTCCCAGTCCCTTTGGGGGGGGGGGTGTCACTCCCTCCTGTTCTGGGGGAGGGAGTTGCTGGCACAGAGGCTCAGCCCCCGCCTTCATATTTCTCTGTTGTTACATAGAAATGAGGGCAGAAGAAGCCCAAACGGCCCATCCAGTCTGCCCAGCAAGCTTCGCGCTTCTTTTTACCCCCGCCCTGCCCCTCCCCTGACAGCCCGGAGCCTCCTCTCTGACCCTCCCTCTCTCTCCTCAGATGATTTCGTGCTGCAGTGGAAGGCCGAGTGCCACTTCGGCCCCGGCGGGGAGGGGATGCGGTTCCTGCAGCGGCACTTTTATAACGGGGAGGAGTTCGTGTACTTTGACAGCGCTGTGGGGAGGTTCATCGCCAAGACGGAGCTCGGGAGACCCAGCGCTGAGTACTGGAACAATAACACCGAGTACCTGGAGGACAGACGGGCTGCGGTGGAGACATTCTGCAAACACAACTACGGGGTGGATAAACCCTACACGGAGGAGCGGAGAGGTGAGAGGGGGGAGGGGAGCGCAGGACCGACCCCTCCAGGAGGGAGCACAGCCAGGACTCCCCTCCCCTATCAGAACACAGACCCCTCCCTCCCTCCCCGTTAAAAAGCGAGGCCTGATCTCCTCTTTAAACCGCCCTCCCCTCCCCCGTGCCCCCAGCACCTCCTTGCACTCAGAGCCAGGAAACCTTTACTGGCAGAACCGATCCTAAAGTGAGAGCCACCCGCTGGCAGGAGAGGGGGAGGGGCGAGGACCTGCCTAGGGGCCCCAGCAGCTCGCGTTACATCTTTTACAAGTGAGCAGGGTCCTCTCCCCCCCCCCCCCCCCCCCCCACTGGCAGGAGCAGCGCTGCACCTCTTACCTGCTGCTGCCCTCTCCTCTGCCAGCTTCAGTCAGGGACGGTGCCTGCCCCCCCCCCCCCCAATTCATTCAGGGTCAAATAAAGCCCAGCTTCCTGTATTTTTTTAAATGTGAACCCCATCCATTCCTCTATGGAACCCAAGGTGAAAGGAAGGGTATTAAATACCCCAGGGAACCCCCCCACCCCCTCTATAGCCACACAAAATGTAATCACGCGCGTGTAACACATTTTACATGAAAAAGAGCATTCACAAGTGCAGTCTTCTGAGGTAAAATATCACTTACAACATAAATATTATATTTACATGCACTGCTGCGCTGCCAACCTGAAAACCCTGCAAAAAAAAAGACACTGGGAACTCCTATGGAATTTATAATGGCACCTCAGAAAGCCAAGAATAAACCTAACTGCCATTACAATATAGTAATCCTCCCATGCCACAGCAATCCTAACTACAAGCACTCAAACAGTACCAACCTGACCTAGGAAAAGGCAGCACTGCAAATAGCACACCAGGCCCTAGAACACCAATACACCTCTCCTATGGGGAAAACAGAGCAAGCCAGGCTGTCACAGATCCCTACGCAGAAAGTACAAGGCAGCAAAACTGCTCACCTCGGTCACACATGCAGAATACAGACCGACCCTGACCAAATGCAGAATAAAGAGTCCGGAGACGTGATGAGAAGAACTGAACCCACAACAAACCGGCCTCTCTATGCAGAGCAACAATGGAAAAACAAAATCATAACCATTCTTCATAAAACATTACATAACAACATCGAGAAGAATAAACATAATAATGTAAAATCATATTCATAAAAAGAATATTTCAAACCGGTTAACGAATAAAATATCCCAAACACCAATAGAATATTTCAAAACATTAAATTACTAAATAGTGTTATTTCCCAAAAAAACAAAAAATATTTGAAAACAGCAAAAACATCAATTACACCCAATAATTAAAACTAATAAGGATTAAAAAATCTCCTGCTCTCCATACCTGGGAACGTTTCAATTCCAGTCATCCTGAGATTTTCATGGATACACACACAATATAACACACTCCCTGTCTCATATACGTGCCTATGCTCTCATGCACACCGGTACTCCCTCTCTCCCTCACAGACACATAATGGTGTGCATGCCTGTGAGAGCCTCTATGTGATACACAGGCTCTCACTTAGATGCATGCACACACATACACACACACACACACACACATACACACTCCCTGTCTCATACGTGCCTATGCTCTCATACACACCGGTACTTCCTCTCTCCCTCACAGACACATAATGGTGTGCATGCCTGTGAGAGCCTCTATGTGATACACAGGCTCTCACTTAGATGCATGCACACACATACACACACACACACACACACACATACACACTCCCTGTCTCATACGTGCCTATGTTCTCATACACACCGGTACTCCCTCTCTCCCTCACAGACACATAATGGTGTGCATGCCTGTGAGAGCCTCTATGTGATACACAGGTTCTCACTTAGATGCACGCACACACACACACATACACACTCCCTGTCTCATATACGTGCCTATGCTCTCATACACACCGGTACTCCCTCTCTCCCTCACAGACACATAATGGTGTGCATGCCTGTGAGAGCCTCTATGTGATACACAGGCTCTCACTTAGATGCACACACACACACACACACATACACACTCCCTGTCTCATATACGTGCCTATGCTCTCATGCACACTGGTACTCCCTCTCTCCCTCACAGACACATAATGGTGTGCATGCCTGTGAGAGCTTCTATGTGATACACAGGCTCTCACTTAGATGCACGCACACACACACATACACACTCCCTGTCTCATATACGTGCCTATGCTCTCATGCACACCGGTACTCCCTGTCTCCCTCACAGACACATAATGGTGTGCATGCCTGTGAGAGCCTCTATGTGATACACATAAGAACATAAGAAAATGCCATACTGGGTCAGACCAAGGGTCCATCAAGCCCAGCATCCTGTTTCCAACAGTGGCCAATCCAGGCCATAAGAACCTGGCAAGTACCCAAAAACTAAGTCTATTCCATGTAACCATTGCTAATGCCTGAAAAGTGAAGTATCAGGCTAGTGCCTGATACTTCACTTTCGATGCAGTGCCTGATACTTCACTTTCGATGCACATCCAGCATGGCTCTCTGCTTCAACGGCATGGGAGAAGACTGATACTTCACGCGTATCCAGCATAGCTCCCTGCTTCAACGGCAGGGGAGAAGAAAAACAACCATTAAGGGCTGTATAACATAGGCTGGGTAAAACAAATAAGCATGGGTGTAGCTTGCTTATTGCGGCGGCTACTACCCCTAACTAATCAAGCTAGATATTTCACTTGGATACAGCTCCATCACTGCTCTCTACATTAAAACTGGGGGTGGAAGGGAAATAGAACCAAGAGCTAAGAGAAACAGATAAGTATGAGAGAAAAAATGTGTGAAGCTTGCTGGGCAGACTGGATGGGCCATTTGGTCTTCTTCTGCCGTCATTTCTATGTTTCTATGTTAATGGCAGTGGCTATTCTCTAAGTGAACTTAATAGCAGGTAATGGACTTCTCCTCCAAGAACTTATCCAATCCTTTTTTTAAACACAGCTATACTAACTGCACGAACCACATTCGCTGGCAACAAATTCCAGAGTTTAATTGTGCGTTGAGTAAAAAAGAACTTTCTCCGATTAGTTTGAAATGTGCCCCATGCTAACTTCATGGAGTGTCCCCTAGTCCTTCTACTATCCGAAAGAGTAAATAACCGATTCACATCTACCCGTTCTAGACCTCTCATGATTTTAAACACCTCTATCATATCCCCCCTCAGTCGTCTCTTCTCCAAGCTGAAAAGTCCTAACCTCTTTAGTCTTTCCTCATAGGGGAGTTGTTCCATTCCCCTTATCATTTTGGTAGCCCTTCTCTGTACCTTCTCCATCGCTCTCACTTAGATGCACACACACACACATACACACTCCCTGTCTCATATACGTGCCTATGCTCTCATACACACCGGTACTCCCTCTCTCCCTCACAGACACATAATGGTGTGCATGCCTGTGAGAGTCTCTATGTGATACACAGGCTCTCACTTAGATGCACGCACACACACACACACATACACACTCCCTGTCTCATATACGTGCCTATGCTCTCATACACACCGGTACTCCCTCTCTCCCTCACAGACACATAATGGTGTGCATGCCTGTGAGAGCCTCGATGTGATACACAGGCTCTCAAAGGTGCACACACACATATTACACAGGCTCTCACTTAGTCGCACACACATGCACATAAGCTTTCACATGGCTACACACAAGCTCTCACACAGTACATTCATACAGGCTCCCACACACACACACATACACACGCTCTCACATAGACTCAGACACACACATACATAGCCTCCTGTTCTCTTTCAGTCGTGGTGGGATGAGCTCCACCATGACCCCGCGGGCTCCTCTTCTCATCGACCCCGGGGGCAGGAGTTGGCATTGAAGCCTCTCTTCCTCTTCAGCCGCCGGTGGGTTTGGCTCTGCTGGAGGACCTGCGGCCTCTTCTGTTGCCACCATTGCCCCCCCCCCCCCCCCCCAGTTCTGATGTCTCATGCTGTAATAATAACCAAGCTCTCTCTGTCCTGCTTTACAGTTCCCCCCAATGTTAAAATCACCCCCAGCAGGGCCCCCAGCCTGGATCACCAGAACCTGCTGGTTTGCTTCGTCAGCGGCTTCTTCCCCTCCGAGATCCAGGTGAAGTGGCTGAGGAACGGGGTGGAGGACACAGACGTTGTGTCCTCGGAGCTGACCCAGAACGGAGACTGGACCTATCAGATTCACGTGATCCTGGAGACGGTGCTGGAGCACGGGGACACCTACACCTGCGAGGTGGAGCACAGCAGCCTGCAGGAGCCCCTCAGGATGCACTGGAGTAAGAGACCCCCGCCCTCTCTAATGTATTAATAAACCAATGGGAGAAACAGGAGACGGGCTAAGGGTGAGACATCCAGGCTATGAGAGAACAGGATCCTGCCCTGTTACTACTGAATGGGAAGACACCCCAAAACCATCCAGCCCGGTACCCGGCTCCCACGCGTTTCCCTCAGCAGGGATCATGAATCATTTTCTCCTGCTTATACAGCTGACCCTAAGATTAGGGGGTGTTTCTATCTATAATACACACGTACACGGGAGGGCAGTCTACACAGTGCTCTGGATCAGGGGTTTTAAACCCAGTCCTCGGGACACAGCTCGCCAGAGCTGGGAGGAGAATCTTTGCTCTAAACGAGCAATGAAGGAGTTAGGTGGCTTTTCCCCTGACCTGAAACTGCAAGGCTCAGAGCAGCCAAATCCTGCCCTCTAGACTCATGAGGCGTTAGATTTATCCACTCAAACTCTGCGCAGCTCTGGTGGTGGGGGATTTACCCAGATAACCCTGAAATAGGGATGTGAATCATTTTTTGACGATTTAAAATATCGTCCGATATATTTTAAATCGTCAAAAATCGTTAGAGCCGCGATACAATAACAATTCCCCCGATTTATCGTCAAAAAATCGTAAATCGGGGGAAGGGGGAGGGGAAAGGGGGGGGGGGAGGGGGGGAAAAACCGGCACACTAAAACAACCCTAAAACCCACCCCGACCCTTTAAAATAAATCCCCCCACCCTCCCGAACCCCCCCAAAATGCCTTAAATTACCTGGGGTCCAGCGGGGGCTCCGGAACGACCTCCTGCAGTCGAATCGTGTTGTCTATGGCCGGCGCCATTTTGCCCAAAATGGCGCCGCAAAATGGCGCCGGCCATAGACAACACGATTCGACTGCAGGAGGTCGTTCCGGACCCCTGCTGGACTTTTGGCAAGTCTTGTGGGGGTCAGGAGGCCCCCCCAAGCTGGCCAAAAGTCCCTGGGGGTCCAGCGGGGGTCCGGGAGCAATCTCCTGCCGCGAATCGTTTTTCCGTACGGAAAATGGCGCCGGACATACGGCTATGGCCGGCGCCATTTTCCGTACGGCGACGATCAGATTCCCTCCCCCTCCCAGCCGAAATCGATCATTAAGACGATCGATCACACGATTCACATCTCTACCCTGAAATGACCCTGGGGCCAGCAGGTGCAGTCTGGCTGTCCATGCTACAGCCGGCCAGGTTACAGCTGAGAATCCGCTTACATACAGCAATTAATTTGTATCTGCGGGGGTTCCCCAGATTATCCCCATAATGCACACATACCGTAGTGATGCACAGAGAGAATCAGTGTAAGTCAGATCATCCCTTCAACCAGCCTCCCACTTGTACACTGTCATTACCAAGTTATTGTGAGCTAAGAGCATCCCCCCACTGCACGACGAGCAACTGAGCCCCCCAGGCCTTAAGATGAGTACCGGCTGTGTGTACTGCTGTCACAGTCTGTGTATCTCCTGGTGATTGTCACACAGTCTGGGGTGGATGTACAGCCGGGGAATACTCACCCCCATCTGTTGTGTTTCATGCAGAGCCTGAGACATCGGAGTCTGCGAGGAGCAAGCAGCTGACTGGGATCGTGGGGTTTGTCCTGGGGGCTGTGTTCACCCTGGTGGGTCTTATCGTTTATCTGAAGAATAAGAAAGGTAAGGTCTGTCACACCCAGATAATGTCACCTCTCATATTACTGTCACCATCCCTCCTAAAGGTAACCCCGCTCACACCCAGATAATGTCACCTCTCATATTACTGTCACCCTCACTCCTAAAGGTAACTCCACTCACACCCAGATAATGTCACCTCTCATATTACTGTCACCCTCACTCCTAAAGGTAACCCCGCTCACACCCAGATAATGTCACCTCTCATATTACTGTCACCATCACTCCTAAAGGTAACCCCGCTCACACCCAGATAATGTCACCTCTCATATTACTGTCACCATCCCTCCTAAAGGTAACCCCGCTCACACCCAGATAATGTCACCTCTCATATTACTGTCACCATCCCTCCTAAAGGTAACCCCGCTCACACCCAGATAATGTCACCTCTCATATTACTGTCACCCTCACTCCTAAAGGTAACCCCGCTCACACCCAGATAATGTCACCTCTCATATTACTGTCACCCTCACTCCTAAAGGTAACCCCACTCACACCCAGATAATGTTACCTCTCACATTACTGTCACCCTCACTCCTAAAGGTAACCCCGCTCACACCCAGATAATGTCACCTCTCATATTACTGTCACCATCACTCCTAAAGGTAACCCAATCACACCCAGATAATGTCACCTCTCATATTACTGTCACCATCACTCCTAAAGGTAACCCACTCACACCCAGATAATGTTACCTCTCACATTACTGTCACCCTCACTCCTAAAGGTAACCCCGCTCTCACCCAGATAATGTCACCTCTCATATTACTGTCACCATCACTCCTAAAGGTAACCCCGCTCACACCCAGATAATGTCACCTCTCATATTACTGTCACCCTCACTCCTAAAGGTAACCCACTCACACCCAGATAATGTTACCTCTCACATTACTGTCACCCTCACTCCTAAAGGTAACCCCGCTCACACCCAGATAATGTCACCTCTCATATGACTGTCACCCTCACTCCTAAAGGTAACCCCACTCACACCCAGATAATGTCACCTCTCATATTACTGTCACCATCACTCCTAAAGGTAATCTCACTCACACCCAGATAATATCACCTCTCATATTACTGTCAGCCTCACTCCTAAAGGTAACCCCACTCACACCCAGATAATGTCACCTCTCATATTACTGTCACCCTCACTCCTAAAGGTAACCCCACTCACACCCAGATAATGTCACCTCTCATTTTACTGTCACCCTCACTCCTAAAGATAACCCCACTCACACCCAGATAATGTCACCTCTCATATTACTGTCTCCCTCACTCCTAAAGGTAACCCCGCTCTCACCCAGATAATGTCACCTCTCATATTACTGTCACCCTCACTCCTAAAGATAACCCACTCACACCCAGATAATGTCACCTCTCATATTACTGTCACCCTCACTCCTAAAGGTAACCCCGCTCTCACCCAGATAATGTCACCTCTCATATTACTGTCACCCTCACTCCTAAAGGTAACCCCGCTCACACCCAGATAATGTCACCTCTCATATTACTGTCACCCTCACTCCTAAAGATAACCCCGTCACACCCAGATAATGTCACCTCTCATATTACTGTCACCCTCACTCCTAAAGGTAACCCCACTCACACCCAGATAATGTCACCTCTCATATTACTGTCACCATCCCTCCTAAAGGTAACCCCGCTCACACCCAGATAATGTCACCTCTCATATTACTGTCACTATAACTCCTAAAGCTTCTGAGGCCATGGAAGCCATTTCTCCACACAGGAAAAGTGAATGGAAATAAAGAAAGAGAAGTAAACATAAATAACATATACAGAAACTGATGACTTAATCCTTCCTAGTTTGCGCAACGATCTCGGTTAAAGTTTTTGGCACTGGTGCAAGCCTTGTAAGTTTAACCTTAAAATTAACGCTCAAAGAAATATAAAGATTTTACTTTGTATTTGCCTAATATAAGTGACTAATTGAGAAAACAGATACTGATATGGGATTGTTTTTCATTTTTGTATAAAATTTCAATCAGAAGCTATGATATGGTAATTGGCTACATTATTTGTTGTTTGAACGATTTTAAAAGCAATAAATAAAGAATTGAAAAAAAAAAGTTTTTGGCACTGGTGCACTCTGGGAGGTTTTCAGGCTTTGTTGAAGTCTTGCTGTCATTGGTTAGAACCTGATGATGTAATCACTGTGCTTGTTATGGGTGAGCACTGAGGGAGCACGCCGATTGGCTGACGGCACTTTCGACCCTGCTTGTAAACCTTTAGACATGCACAGTTCTGATATCAGCAGACCCGGATCCAGAAATACAAAAATAAAAACATTGGACAATACAGCAGTCAGTCAAACCCTGTGACTGGATCGTTCTTTTTTTTTTTTTCAGGTCCAACTCAACTTCAGATTCCTCAAAATGACGGTAAATATTAATCCCATGGTAGAGAGTGACTGGGCCTGAAAGCTTCCCTCCGGTTGTAGAAAAGGAGAGTGACTGCGCCGGATGGTTTTGCTCTGGGTACAGGGAGGGAGAGTGGCTGTGCCGGACGGTTTCCCTCTGGGTAGAGAGAGCTGATGATGTACGTAAAGCTGAGGAGATAACAGAGAATACAGCCAGAGGGTCCCCTCCCAGGATACACTCGGGTGGGGGGGGTCACTGCCGATAAAATCCCCCCCCCCAACTTCCCCAGATCCTATCATTTGTAAAGCAGCTTTTATAAAATCTCCCTCCCTGGGATTTATAGCACGGGAGGCAAAGACATCCAGGGACACGGACAGGTGGAAATGGCATTGCTTGACAGAGCTGTCAGTACCCAGGGACCATTCTGTGGATTGCTTGGAGAACGTGAAGATCCTTAAGTACCAGAGACCAAGAAAATGTGGCAGGAGGACACAGAAATATTCCCAATTGTATTGGGTGCCACTGGCCCGAGTTAAGAATTTGCAGCCTATAAAACTCCGGAAGGAGGCCTCTCTTCGGCAGTGAATACAAGAGCTTGAGATGACTCCTGACGGAGCCCTGGCTTAGGAATGAGGGGGTGGGGGAGGGGGGGGCACGAGCCGTACAAACCCAGGCCTTGCCGAGGTGCGGGGAGAGCCTTCCCCTCATTTAAAATCTCTCTGCCTCTCGTTACCCCCCCCCCCCCCCCCTTCAAGGAGAACAGCCCCTCTGGTCACCCCCTCTCTTTACAGCTCTCTGATGTTCTTCCTCCTCAGGTCTCCTGAGCTAAAGCCGATCTGTGCGACATCCGATCCTCCGTCCGTCACAAGCAAAGCAAACCCTTCCTCCCTGGAGCTTTCCGCCGCCTTCGGATCAGATCAGCGCAGGAGCTCCCGCCCCGGCCACAGTCCTAGATATCCTACTCGCGCTGTCAACGCTCTGGGGTTTCCTCGTCCTCCCTATCTTATTGCATGAATGGCTCTGCGATGAGAGATACCCTGATCGCTGTGAGAACACGACACAGCTCTCACTCTAGAGAGACTGAACGAGACCCTCTTATAATGATAAGAATAGCAGTCTCGGCCATTAATGTATCCAGTGGGTGGGGCTTCCATCCACAATGAAATCACCGGAGAGCTCAGGGGATGGGCACAGGGATACAGATTCCTAAGTGTAACATTGGGGTGTCATGAGTGCTATATGGGGGTATTCTTTGCTTCTATTTGTAGCTTGCACTTTTATAAAGAGCGAAAGATTCTTGTAATTTTACGTAAAGGAAGAATGTAGCTAATTACTGGATGATTTAAATTTTTTTTAATCAGAATTGCACTGAACTGTAAATCTCTTCCTGATGCTTTACCCTCTGCCTGGTAGCAATAAACCTTTTACCGTGTTAGGTGTGTGACTGGCATTCCTGGGGATTCCTGCTTACCCGCCGCAGCCTTCCAGGGAGGGGGGGTGAGATACTGATGCGCAGGGAGACCTTGGGGGGGATAGCGGGTGAGGGTCCCAGAGCAGCCAATCACTGTGTGATAAGGCGGTGGCCAGAAGCAGAGAAGATCCCGGGCTGCACAGGGAGAGCCATAACCAGTAGGGTCTAGATAGGGTGCAGGCAGCCCTTCAGAAAGGGCCACCAAAATAGCGCAGGGACTGCCCCCAAAAGCCGTGACGGATGAGAGCCAAGGGTTTAAATCGGTGAACCCCGAGCGGAGACATTCAGATACCACCAAGGGGATCAATAACGCAGCAGACGCAAACGGTAAAGCAGCAACCTTATCAGAGGAAACAGTGCTCCAGATTATAACAAGAGGTGACGGTGTGAAGCTCAGGAGCAGGGGGTAATGTTTCTCTGCGAGAGGGGGTGACAGATGCACGGAGCGGACACCCAGGGGAGGGGACGGAGCTCAAAGCGGGGGAAATCCTGGCACAGGCGCTGAGGATCCTAAGTGGGAGGCCAGAGATCCACCGGGCTCTGTGACTTTGCACCAGAAATTAGATTATGCAGATTGAGATGGGAGCCTCCTCAGCCATCTAACGGGCGAGGGGGCCCCTGCATCTTCACGCATGGTGAGGCTGCACGCGGGGGGTGTCACGGAGGGGTAAAGCTCACTGCAGAAGGGAGCCTCCATCCTTCTCGCGATGCCTGTCGCTGCGTGGGGTTTGAGTAGGGTATATTCATAATTCCCCAATTCCAGACTGACGGGACCTGATACTGAGGCGGTATTAGCCCATCACATGTGACCTCCAGGCTACATCCTGCTCTGATCTTCTCCCATCCGCAAGGAGGCCTTTACATGTATCAGGGGCTCTGATGAAGATCTGTTCTTCAGCTGTCCGTGCTGTATTCATGCTTTACACGTGTATCAGTGTGACCCTGCATGGGGCTCTGATGAAGATCCGCTCTTCAGCTGTCTGTGCTGTATTCATGCTTTACGTGCATCAGTGTGACCCTGCACGGGGCTCTGATGAAGATCTGCTCTTCAGCTGTCTGTGCTGTATTCATGCTTTATGTGTATCAGTGTGACGCCTGCATGGGGCTCTGATGAAGATCCGCTCTTCAGCTGTCTGTGCTGTATTCATGCTTTACGTGTATCAGTGTGACACCTGCACGGGGCTCTGATGAAGATCCGCTCTTCAGCTGTCTGTGCTGTATTCATGCTTTACGCCTGTGTATCAGTGTGACCCTGCATGGGGCTCTGATGAAGATCTGCTCTTCAGCTGTCTGTGCTGTATTCATGCTTTACGTGCATCAGTGTGACGCCTGCATGGGGCTCTGATGATGATGATGTGCTTTTCAGCTGTCTGTGCTGTATTCATGCTTTACATGTATCAGTGACATGCCTGCATGGGGCTCTGATGAAGATCTGCTCTTCAGCTGTCTGTGCTGTATTCATGCTTTACGTGCATCACTGTGACCCTGCATGGGGCTCTGATGAAGATCCGCTCTTCAGCTGTCTGTGCTGTATTCATGCTTTATGTGTATCAGTGTGATGCCTGCATGGGGGCTCTGATGAAGATCCACTCTTCAGCTGTCTGTGCTGTATTCATGCTTTACATGCATCAGTGTGACACCTGCATGGGGCTCTGATGAAGATCAGCTCTTCAGCTGTCTGTGCTGTATTCATGCTTTACGTGCATCAGTGTGATGCCTGCACTGAGCTCTGTCCATGCTGTCTTCGTGCTTTACCTGCATTAGTGCCACTCTTCAGCTGTCCAAACTGCCCTGCGCTGGGGCACGCATGGGAGTCTCGGTTAAGGCTCTTCCTGCCTGGTAACTGCTGGTGCCAGAGCGATATTAATCCAGGCCCCTGCACAGCCCTGGAGAGGCACTTTCACTTCTCCTCCTCACTTTCCCCTGCACAGGAGTCTGCCCAGTCGTCTTTATCTCGCTGACTGAAGCCAGGATGCCCCTATTTCATATATTATTACAGAATGCGGGTAATAAAATGTTACTATTTCCTCTTCCTCCTGGAAGAATCTCTCTCTTTCTGTTTAGGATTTGTCTCTGTGGCTGTATATTTTCCGTCTTACTCCCAGGTCTCCTTTGACGGTGCGCTTGTATTTTTAATTTGCCACCTTTAATAAACATTTTTGGAAAAGAAGCTGCCATCTTCTCTTGGGACCCTGTCCTGCCCTGTGCTGACTCGGGGGCTCTTCGTGTTAGCCTCGCACGTCGGGGGGGGGGGGGGGGGGGAAGGTACAATGACGAACAGCGCAGCAGCGCCCCTGATTCACTGAGATTCATAAAAGCAGACCAGCGGGCAGGGGAGGAGGAGGAGAGGGTTTCAGAAACCTCCTCCCTACAAACTCGTCTGTTTACAGAAGTTGGAAAGTCCCCAGCAGGGCTTCAGGTTTCCGTGCAAGGCTCCCTGCTCTGATCGCCTTCCCTGGCAACTCATGACGACGGGCTCTTCCTTTTTTCTGTTTGGCGGCTCCGTTATTATTATTTTTAGTTTCTGTCCTCAGGGCCGGTGCCTGCTTTCTCGCTGCCCCCAGTTCATCTCCCTGCAGGAATCTAAGCTTTCAAGTCCGATATTCCTACCCCCTCTCCTCTGTCTTAGCCCAGCTTTAAAGGCCCACGCACAAGTAAAAGTTATGCATTCAGCTGAAGGTATTAAGGATGAACTGGGTCTGGTTAGGAGACTATTTTCTTGGGATAAATCTGCTTCAACAGGAGCTCAACAAGTGGTGTAACTTCAAGGGAAACAGGAAAGCGCCCACACGCTCCCCGCTCCCTGACGTTGAAGTAGTAGAGGCAACTCCCACCCCCCCCCCCCCCCCCCCCGTCTAACCTGTGCGCGCGATACAGTAAAGTAATTTATTTAAATTAGGGCCCGCGGTAAAAAGAGGCGTCTGTCAGCGGGTTTGACAGCCGACGCTCAATTTTTCCAGCGTCGGTTCTCAAACCCGCTGACAGCCACGGGTTCGGAAACCGGAAGCCGGCAAAACTGAGCGTCCGTCTTCTGACCCGCAGGCCGCGGGCCGATTTCAAATTTATTTTTTTTTTAGTTTTTTAAACTTTCGGGACCTCCTACTTAATATCGCTATGATATTAAGTCGGAGGGTGCACATAAAAGCAGTTTTTACTGCTTTTATGTGCACTTTCCCGGTGCCTGGAGATATTAAAGTAAAATGTGGGGCTTGGCTGCACATTTTACTTTCTGAATCGCGCGGGAATACCTAATAGGGCCATCAACATGCATTTGCATGTTGCGGGCGCTATTAGGTTTGCGGGAGTTGGACGAGCATTTTCTTACTGAATAAGGGGTAAAGCTAGTACGTCGAAAACGCGCGTCCAATTGCGGGTTAACAGTGCGCTTTGCCGGAGCTCACTGTACTGTATCGGCCTGACGGTTTGGAGAGCCAAAGTGGAACCGTCTGGAGGAGCCGGGATTTTACGCGGAGCTCCCCCATCTAGATGTTGAACGGAAATGCTGGACAGAGGGAGGCGCCCCCTTTGGTTAGGGGCTAGGGAGCCGCACGAGCCAGCAGCAGCGGCGTTTGCATGACGTCTTCTCCCGCCGCCGCGGGGCACGTCTCGCGAGAGGAGCAGCGATCTTCCGAGACTGGCCCCGCGACGGCGGGACACGACGTCATTCAAACGCTGACGCTGCTGCCCGCTAGGGCGGGAGATCTCGGTGTTGATGCATCGGATGGGCAGAGGTTTGGGTTACCTCTGATAACTAGATCTGAGCTGGCAGGCCTCCTTTAGCAGCTCCTATGCCGCAGGCGGTCTGCTGGAGGAGGAGTGCACCAGGCGGCCCTGCAGCCTCTGTTCCATTTTGGCTGCAAGTGGCCCAGGCCGCTGCTCCCCTCAGAACTGCCACCCTGTGCAAGTGCACAGTTTGCATAGTGGGTTGCACCGGCCCTGTCTGTCCATTAGTAATAACTTTTCCCTTCTGTGATCTACGTAGCAACCCCAGATTTATTTATTTATTTATTTATTTATTTATTTAAGTTTTTTATATACCAACATTCAAGACGGTAGTCCCATCATGCTGGTTCACAAGAAACAGGGGTGCAATTATAACAAACTTTACAATTTGAACAATAGTGCAGAAAAGCAGTTACATATAACAAGGAAATCAATAACTTGGAGTGAGAAGGAAAATGAAGATCAGATAATTATATATATGTATAAATAACATTGTAAGAGGTGGCTATTAACGCTATTACTAACGGAGCGTGTTGATTGATGAGGAGTTACATAATGTTGGAGTTAGGAAAGGCCTGCGTGAACAAATGGTACGGTTAACTGCAAATAATTGGTAGGTAAGGTTGAAATGTACTGGTTGGGGTATACAGGTGACAGTGAGCACTATTGTAGGGCTAAATATGGGAAGAGCATGAGCTAGTGAGCTAATGCATCAATAAAAGGTCTTACATAGCAAGAGGACTGTTTTTTCCAGGGGATGGAGCAGGAGGAGCTGGACAGGGGCATTTGTTTTCCTGGATCTACGTATTCCACACAGACGTACATGAAATTACACCACCTAATAACTTTTTCCTTCTGCATGTCAGGGGGGTCCACGGGTACCACGTGAAGGGGTATTGTTTGGGGGATCCACGAATTCCAAAATCGCGTATGTGTAATTTATGACACTGAATGACTTTTTGATTTTTTACCTGATGTGCACCACATCTTCAAAACATGTCGGTACTCTTGAACAAACGTTCAAGGAAACAAATATTTATTTATCTGCAATCAAACAGTTACTAACTCATATGAAACTTGCCATAAATATGGAAAAAAACAGAAATCATCTTACTTGAAAGAAAATCCAAATCTGATATAAAAAATGTACTCCCTTTATCACATAATGTCAAGATTGAATTAGCTGAATCAGTCAGAGATCTAGGGATAATCATTGATTGTGAATTAAACTTTAAAAAGGATATTTCCGCGAAACTAAGAGATGGATATTATAAGCTATTAGTCCTAAGACGTCTAAAGCCACTATTAGACCATAATTTTATGGAATGCCTTGCCTGATGCTTTGATATTAATTTCAAATCGAAAAGAGTTTAAGAAAGCTTTAAAAACTCATTTGTTTAAGGAAGCATTTGTGAGCATAGAAACTATGAAATAATAATCTTACAGTCATAATACTTAGCTCTTCCTAATCACTACCTTTAACACCATAGTTGTTTCTTCTTTTTCTTTTAGTTTTGTAATGTAGCAGCCAACTAAATTACTATCCTAGGTCATCAAAATTTTATGTTATTGATCATATTAGTAATTGTATTTTTATTCAAACTTTGTTTAGATGCTTATTTTATTTTATTTAGTTTATCTTATTTTAGTCTTATTAGATATCTTTGATTTTAAATACATTGTTGTAAACCGTTTTGATCAATAGACTACTGTAACTCCCTGCTACTAGGACTCCCAGCCACCACCATCAAACCCCTCCAGATTCTACAAAACTCCATGGCTAGAATCATAACCGGTACACGCAAAAGGGATCACATTACCCCCATACTAAAGGACCTACATTGGTTGCCAATATCCTACCGCTCTCAATACAAAACACTCACCATCCTTCATAACTCCCTACATAAACACAATCACACCTGGCTCGATGAAATGCCTCGCTACCGCTCCTCCGACCGCCCCACAAGAACAACCCATACAGGCACCCTCCACATCCCACCCCTCAAAGTAGCGCACTCAACTCACACCAGAGGGAGAGCTTTCTCCGTTGCTGGTCCCACCCTCTGGAACTCCCTCCCCACCCTCTTACGCCAAGAGACATCTTTTCACAATTTCAAGAAAGGAGTCAAGACATGGCTCTTCCGACAGGCCTATCCCGACACAAACCAAACCTAACATCTCCCCCCTCAGCTCCCCCTGCTCGACCTTTTACCCCCTGCCCCATTCTCAGCTCCTCCCTACTCGGCCTCCCACCTTTCACCCTACCCTCCGCCCGACCTTTCCCTCGTCTCCTCCCTCTCAGCCTCTCCCCCGTTTCCTTGTCACCTGGCCGACTCTCCACCCTTAGCATTTCCCCCTCCTGCTACTCCCTTATACTTTCTAAAAACGCATTCCCTGGTGATTCCCAGTGATTACCTCTCTCTACCCCTCCGTACCTCTACTTAGGGAAAGAGAAACTTGTATATTTAAACCTCTGTACCCCCTCCCCGCCCTACTCACCCTGCCCCCCCAATACCCTCCTTTGCTAACCTTTTAACCCCTTTTTCCCTCCTATGCCACCCTTTAAATCCTCCTAACCCCCTCTTATTTCATATTTAAGTGAATTCTTTAAGTAAATGTCTCTCATTACCCCCTTAGCTCTACAAGTTTGATTATGACTATACTTATCTTCAACTGTATATAGTTGCATCTATTTATATTTGTGTTCTGTCACTCCTTTCAGTCCAGCCTTTGCCCTTCCCTTAGCCCCCCCCCCCCCCCCCCCCCCCCCCCCCCCGGTATCCTCCCTTTCCCACTCCCCTCCCCTTTACTATTGCTCTACTATGCTATTGTTTTACTTATTTATCAGTTTTACTGTTTTATTGTTTTATTGTTATATTGTAACTTTCCTCCTTTGAGTTTTTTGTAAACCGGCATGATGTGTTTCACGAATGTCGGTAAATAAAAGTTAATAAATAAATAAATAAATAAATAAATATTTGTATTGGTAAACGGTATATAAATACGTTAAATAAATAAAATAAATAATGATTTCCGATCAGTATTACAGGCCCTCGGTATTATCCCCGCTAGATTACTGCTACTCTCTCTTATTAGGACTCCCACGGTCAGCACTTCGTCCATTGCAGGTGTTGCAGAACCGCTGCTGCGAGGGCATTAACGAACTGCACCAGACGAGAACGCATTACTCCAATACTGATTAGCCTGCATTGGCTTCCCAGTACCCAAAGGATTCTGTACACAACTTGCTGTATTCTTCATAAAGCTATTTACGCTCATAAGACAGACTGGTTACATACCCCCACATCGATCTCTGAGATCTGCTAATAAAGGACTGCTGTCCGTTCCCTTCAATAAATACTGCACGCTTGGCGATAGTCCGAGATAGAGTAATCTCCGTAGCAGGCCCAAGCACCTGGAACCCCTTACCAGCTGAGCTACGGCTTGAAACCGAGTCGAAAAAATTTAAGAAAGGGTTGAAAACTTGGCTCTTTTGAGCAAGCTTTTGTAGTAAGCTCCCAAGCTTAACATTTTGGCATGAATTAAGTGTATATGCTAATTGATTTGTATATCTAAATGTTTTTGTGCATTTGTATCTAGATGATTATTTCTGTTGGTTATTTTAAGATTTAAAGACATTGCACACCGTTGTGATGTAACCACGAATGACGGTGTATAAACTCTTTTATATAAATAAATGAGGATTCTGACGGGGTTAGGGTTTTTTGGATCCATGCAGCTCACCAATACTTGCACGTGTCACCCTCTAACATCTTTTCGGTTTTGCATCTGATCCACACCAAATTTTCAGGACATCAAGGGGGGGTCCACAAGGATCACGAGCAGGGGTATATTTGGGGGAATTCGCCTATACCCCAAACATATGCATGCAATTAAGTCACCTAATAAATTTGGGGTTTCGCATCAAATTTTCAGGAGATCTCAGGGAGGGCAGAGAGGAGTCAGGCACGCGTCTTGGCTTCCCCGGATCCACGTAGCAGCGTGCCCACCGGTGCACGCGTGCCCTGGAAGGGAGGCTTCGTTACTTCTGGGTGGAACTTCTAGTTTTTAACCGGGGGAGATTGCGTCCTATTCATTTCTGTGTTTGCTGCTGTTATTTAATCCCCTGTGCAGCTCACGTTTCATATTAATCAAAAAGCCAGAAGTCAAAACTGCATTTCTTGGCTCGTTCTCGTCCCTTGGCAGCGTCTCCTCTTAGTAAACACGGCGCAGGGCGCCCCATTCCCGCCACAGAGCCCTTGGTTTGTAAACCACCCTACCTGCCCTCAGCAGGAACTGTAAAGCTTAGGGGAAACGTTAAATAAACTCCCTCTGGGGATAAAAGGGACACGAGGCCTCTCAGCATGAGCCTTTCATCGGGTAAGGCTTATCCCCTACAACACATCCTGAGCTTCATACTCCATTGCCACTCTGCAGTACCTGAATGTAATAAAGCAGGGTTTCTTTGTAACTAATAAGATGAGCAGCCACGCACAGGCTTAAAGTCGCGATATTACACGGGTGTTTTTGCAGAGTTAGTGCAGTGCATCCCGTGTACCGGGGTTAGTTCCCCCGCACACTCGTTACTGTGGGGAGGGGAGGTCGCAGGCTTCCTGCACGGGGCTACAGATAGAGGCGCGCGGTTCCTCTCCCCGGGCTCTGCTGCACGTTCACCGAGCAACCGCTGACGTATTCTAACGTGCAGCACGTGATTGGCTGAAATGGAAACGCCGGCTGCGGAGTCTCTGATCCTCTCGGCACCTCTGGAACGAGCAGGTTAATGCCGGAGCGTTGAAGCAACTTTCATACAGAAGAAATCAAAAAAGTGGGTGCGGCCACCAAGCCAGTGTATAGTGCTGCTATGTAGTGCTGCAACCCCTTCCAAGAAAAAATAAGTAATTATCTATCCCATTTTTCTAGTGGGACTGTGCTCTCTAATGCCCCTCTAAGAGGCCGATGCAATAAAAAGCCCGGAAAGCGGGTGCTGAAAAGTCAGCGCCCGTTTTCCTAACGAGCGCATGGCGCCCGCAAGGGGGGGCGCCATGCAATACCCCGCCGCGGCTGCTGGTTACGAAGACCGACGCCAGTAAGGAAAATGGCCGCCGACAGACGCAGAGTTTACTGGCGTCCGTCTTCAGAACTCGGCAGTCTGCTGGGGGTTTTTTTTTTTTTTTTACTTAAGAAAAGAAGTACAGAAAAGAAGTTTTTTTCTGCTTTCCTGTACTTCTTTTACCTGTGCTCAGCCGTTAATATCTGAGAGCAAAATGTGCGTCTGAGACGCACCCTTTTTTTATTTGCGTGCGGAGTGAATGAGTAATAGCCTCATTCGCGCGCATTTGCAGGTGACGAGCGCTATCGCATTCACTCCGCGTCCGACGCGGGTTAAGTAGGCTCTGATCCCCCTATTGCATTAGGGGGGTGGATTAGCGCCTATTTAACCCGCGTCGGAGTGCGGGTTATGCGGCGCGCTGGGCTGAGCTCTGTTCTCTCACACAGCAGCTAAGAGGAATCACAAGGATGCAGAGAGCTGAGATTTACTCTGGCAACTCATGCAAAACTTGTTATGCCAATAAAGCTATCTGAATCCTCGTGAGCCCGAAGAAAGCAGAGGCTATGACATGTAAAGTGATTGCAACTGCGATTCTAATCCAAACGCGACCGCCCCGGGACCGCGTTCAGGGAACGGCAGGAGAAGCAGCTCAAACCACTGACTGGCCAGGCGCATCAGGAGTGCCTTTTGCCCACTTACTGTGCCCAGCAAGCAGAAAAGTACAACTTTCCGTGAAACTATCTGCAGTTCCCCCCCCCCCCCCCTTCTCTTGTTAGAAAGTAGGTGGAAGAGCTTCCCTCACAGAGCAGAACATCTGGATCTCTCAAGAACATGTGTCCTGGCAGCCGGGGGACGGAGGGTGAGGAGGAGATCACTTCTACCTGGCAACAGATTAGCAGCCAGGGAAGGAATATTGCTATTGGGTAAGCCGTGCAGACGAGCATTTATTGACCAATCGCCTTGCCAGCTGAAGACTCAGCGTCTGGATGGGACTGCGTGTGGTAGGGGAGACTGTGACTCCGTCCGTACGTGACACTGTGTGTCTGTAACTGAGTCCGTATGGATGAGTGTCTATAGGTGACACTGTGTGAGTGCTCTGCTTGGATGCCTATATGTGACATTGTGACTGAGTGTATAGGTGAGGCTCCAGCTGGGTGTCTATAGGTGACTCTGTGTCTGTGTGACTGTACAGGTGAGGATCTGCCTGGGTGTCTGTAGGTGACATTGGCTGAGGTTCTGGCAGGACGATTCTGTGTCTGAGGCTCCTGTACCGAGGCACCAGCAGTTACTGAGGATGGGGGTCTGCCTGTGGGTCTTGGCACTGTCGGCCCTGATGGTACCGCAGGGTCAGGCGTCGAGGAAAGGTAGGTACAGTATACTCCTCTCTCTCCTAGGGCTGGTGCTTCCATTAGGTGCCCTAGGCAGTCACCTAGGGCGCCAACATTTTGCAGGCGGTAAACTCCTGTGCCAGAGCCACTGCCGCTGGTAAGAGGGAGCGCTGTGCCGGAGCCACTGCCGCTGGTAAGAGGGAGCGCTGTGCCGGAGCCACTGCCGCTGGTAAGAGGGAGCGCTGTGCCGGAGCCACTGCCGCTGGTAAGAGGGAGCGCTGTGCCAGTGCCACTGCCGCTGGTAAGAGGGAGCGCTGTGCCAGAGCCACTGCCGCTGGTAAGAGGGAGGGCTGTGCCAGTGCCACTGCCGCTGGTAAGAGGGAGCGCTGTGCCAGAGCCACTGCCGCTGGTAAGAGGGAGCGCTGTGCCGGAGCCACTGCCGCTGGTAAGAGGGAGCGCTGTGCCAGAGCCACTGCCGCTGGTAAGAGGGAGGGCTGTGCCGGAGCCACTGCCGCTGGTAAGAGGGAGGGCTGTGCCAGAGCCACTGCCGCTGGTAAGAGGGAGCGCTGTGCCAGTGCCACTGCCGCTGGTAAGAGGGAGCGCTGTGCCAGTGCCACTGCCGCTGGTAAGAGGGAGCGCTGTGCCAGTGCCACTGCCGCTGGTAAGAGGGAGCGCTGTGCCAGAGCCACTGCCGCTGGTAAGAGGGAGCGCTGTGCCGGAGCCACTGCCGCTGGTAAGAGGCAGCACTGTGCCAGAGCCACTGCAGCTGGTAAGAGGGAGCGCTGAGCCAGAGCCACTGCCGCTGGTAAGAGGGAGCGCTGTGCCAGTGCCACTGCCGCTGGTAAGAGGGAGCGCTGTGCCAGAGCCACTGCCGCTGGTAAGAGGGAGCGCTGTGCCAGAGCCACTGCCGCTGGTAAGAGGGAGCGCTGTGCCAGAGCCACTGCAGCTGGTAAGAGGGAGCGCTGTGCCAGTGCCACTGCCGCTGGTAAGAGGGAGCGCTGTGCCGGAGCCACTGCCGCTGGTAAGAGGGAGCGCTGAGCCAGAGCCACTGCCGCTGGTAAGAGGGAGCGCTGTGCCGGAGCCACTGCCGCTGGTAAGAGGGAATGCTGTGCCGGAGCCACTGCCGCTGGTAAGAGGGAGGGCTGTGCCGGAGCCACTGCCGCTGGTAAGAGGGAGCGCTGTGCCAGTGCCACTGCCGCTGGTAAGAGGGAGCGCTGTGCCAGAGCCACTGCCGCTGGTAAGAAGGAGGGCTGTGCCGGAGCCACTGCCGCTGGTAAGAGGCAGCACTGTGCCAGTGCCACTGCCGCTGGTAAGAGGGAGGGCTGTGCCGGAGCCACTGCCGCTGGTAAGAGGCAGCACTGTGCCAGTGCCACTGCCGCTGGTAAGAGGGAGCGCTGTGCCAGAGCCACTGCCGCTGGTAAGAGGGAGCACTGTGCCGGAGCCACTGCCGCTGGTAAGAGGGAGCGCTGTGCCGGAGCCACTGCCGCTGGTAAGAGGGAGCGCTGTACTAGAGCTGCCACCGGCAGGTAAACTGGAGGAGAAAGGGTGTCTGACCCCAGCTATGCCTAGGACACCAGATACTGTTGTACGGGCTCTGCTCTTCCGCCATCTTTACAGTTAATACTCCAAAGAGCCTGGCAAGAAACTGCCACTGATCGCCCCGTTCTGAAAGGGTTAAGGATGAGTGCAGGGTACACAGAAGGCAAAGCTGCCCTAATGAGTCTGTCAGAGCTTTGCTAAAAGTGGGGGATCAGAACAGGATGCAGACTTCCCTTCCCGCCTAAAACCAGGACCGGAGAGGGAGGGAATAAAATGCACTCGGAGCGAGGGATCCTGCCCCATCTTTTGTACCATGCTGCAGGCCGGGGGGGAGGGCGTTAAACTCCAAAAAATAACTCCATCAACTTCTCCGGGAAAATATACCGGAAGGATTTCCCCATTAATTCACTTTATTTCCGAACGGCTTCCGTACATTGTAGCCAACTAAACAAATCCTAATGATCATAGCACATAAGAACATAAGAACCTGCCATACTGGGTCAGACCCAAGGGTCCTTCAAGCCCAGCATCCTGTCTCCAACAGTGGCCAATCCAGGCCACAAGAACCTGGCAATTACCCAAACACTAAGTCTATTCCATGTAACTATTGCACAGACCAACACTCACTTAAGTCAGTGGTTCGGAGCTCCCTAGTCAGACGCAGGCTGGCTGGCAGTATAGCCGCCTATCTTAACGTTAGTCCTCCTGACTTTAGGAGAGAGCAACTGGGCCCGACCGGACTCAAGCCAGCCAAGTCACCCGACTGAATTATCGGAGTTAGCCGGCTAAATCCTAACCGCCTGACTTGCCAGGGGCAGGAGACACTGACCCCTCTTACATGGGACTCTCCGATTCTAGCAGAGCCAGGAAGCTTGTTAAGCACTGGTTGTTTACTCAAGTCTTTAGTTAGTGGGGCCCTACATTCAGTTTTTCCAACTTTCTGCTTCATTAAACTTGCCCTGCCCCTTGATTTGTTATTGTATGCGATGATATTAATTCTGTTAGGTGATTATGGTGTTTTTAATCATGTGTTGATTTTATTGACAAGTTTTTTTGTTCCCCCTTTTATTATTGCTATAATGGTATCGTTTATTCGTTTTATTGAACGCCCTCTTGATTTAAAAATAAACGTAGATGTAAAGTTACCATTGGTCGCCGAGGTCAAATAAAGACTGGAGAACAGGGCATCCCACGCCTCGGTCCCTGGTTAGGCAGGATGCATTTCTCTTCTGTGTTTTTTAGGAGAGGGGCTCGGCGGGTGTTCGTCCTAGACCCCGGGCTATAATATTTTGCCACCTTGTTCTGGGGTAATAGATGAGTGTCCAGCTGGAGACGCTGGCTCCGGTTAGAAGGAGAAGGCAGGGGAGGGGATAGGCACGGCAGGGCGGCTCCCTGGGTGTATCACCCTCCAACCCGCCACGTCCTGGGGGATCTGGCAAGCCTCACGGGATGGTGAGGCTCGAGTTCACCGCTTTCCCTTCCTCTCTCTCTCTCGCCTCCTCACGGGATAAACCCGAAATTTCCTGGCCACGTTCTCGGACAAGACCTGCCATGGGCCACGGACTGGGAGAAAGGAGAACATAAGAACATAAGAACATAAGAAATTGCCATGCTGGGTCAGACCAAGGGTCCATCAAGCCCAGCATCCTGTTTCCAACAGAGGCCAAAAACCAGGCCACAAGAACCTGGCAATTACCCAAACATTAAGAAGAACCCATGCTACTGATGCAATTAATAGCATTGGCTATTCCCTAAGTAAACTTGATTAATAGCAGTTAATGGACTTCTCTTCCAAGAACTTATCCAAACCTTTTTTGAACCCAGCTACACTAACTGCACTAACCACATCCTCTGGCAACAAATTCCAGAGATTTATTGTGCGTTGAGTGAAAAAGAATTTTCTCCGATTAGTCTTAAATGTGCCACATACTAACTTCATGGAATGCCCCCTAGTCCTTCTATTATTCGAAAGTGTAAATAACCGAGTCACATCTACTCGTTCAAGACCTCTCATGATCTTAAAGATCTCTATCATATCCCCCCTCAGCCGTCTCTTCTCCAAGCTGAACAGCCCTAACCTCTTCAGCCTTTCCTCATAGGGGAGCTGTTCCATCCCCTTTATCATTTTGGTTGCCCTTCTCTGTGCCCTTCTCTGTACCCTCTCAGCTCCCTGCTCTCAACCACTGGGGCGTGGCCCCAGTGGTTGAGAGCAGGGAGCTGAGAGGCGGGGGAGCTGGGGGGGGGGTTCTAATCCTGCTTCGCCCGCTGGCGCCCCTCGTGACCTCGGGCAGGTCACTCCACCCTCCGTTGCCCCAGGCACCAGCTCGCATGGCGAGCCTGCCCCCTGGAGTCAGGGCACTCGCTGCCTGCTGCACCTGAACTCGTAGCTCCCCTCCAGCAGGGAAACCTGAAGCCTTTACTGCGCAGGCCCCGCCCCCCCCAGGAAAGGATTGGGTTCCAGGCCCTGACTCTCTGTACTTAAGGATTTCTCAGGGGGGAGGGGAGGGGGTGCTAGGCAGGGGAAGCAGCAGGGCAGAGAGCCACGTGGCCCAGGCCCCGTGGACGCCGGGTTACGGAAGGGGCTGGAACAGTAATGAGAGCCTCTGGTTAAGGGCAATGGGGGGGCTTTGGGAGAAGGAGGCGACCCGAGACGTGGGAACGGTTCATGCCGTGTAGCGGGTAACGGGGAAAGCCAGTGAGCGCCATCTCGAGCCTCCTGTGACCCGAGCTGGGGTTTACGCCTGCAGCCGGCGCCCGCTCCTTGACAAAATATAAACGCGCTTCTCCCTCCCTGGCCGCTCGTTTTACATCTCCGGACCTCGTTGTAATGAACGACTCCCTCCGCTGTAACCCGAATTTCTCCTCCACTGTTGTCGGTCAGCGACTTCCGGTTTGCACCCCGCTTCCCCTCCAAAAAAAAACCCAATGTGATGAACCTTCCAGGCCTCTCCCTTCCCCCTTCTTTCAGTTTCTGCTAACGTGGCTCTCTCTCCTTCCTCCTCCCCAGTGGAGCACATCCTGGACCAGGCCGTCTTCTGCCAGACTCAGAGCCCGAAGGGGGAATACACCCAGAACTACGATGACGACGAGATGTTCCACGTGGACCTGGAGAGGAAAGAATCCGTCTTCCGGCTCCCCGAATTCACCCAGTACACCTCGTTCGACGCCCAGGGTGCCCTGGGAATAATGTCCACCTGCTACTATAATTTAAAGATACTCATAGAAAGCTGGAACATCTCAGCGGCCACCCATGGTAAACGCCACATTTGCACGCACATCTGCCAGTACTGTCGCGCCGTTTGCGATCCCAGCATGTGTGTGTGTGTGTTACGGGGTACACAAGGAAACATCCATTCAGCCCGAAGTCACGCACAGAGAGCGGCAGTGACAGAGCCGGGGATTAGAACAGTAAGCTGGCATCGAGTCGGCTTGAATAAACACAGCTAAATGCAGGGGGATGCTCCGTAAAACACAAATCCTGAGAGCGTTGCTCAAAATGTAGTGAAGACAGGCAGCGATGCAAGAAGTTACAGGCCTGTAGTCATTCCTCCCTCCCAAAAAAAAAAAACAAAAAAAACTCTGAAGCAAAATACTTCACAAAACCCCTTGCACAGCAGAACTGTAGTGGTGCCTGCGGTGCACCCAGACAGAATATCTGTGGGGTCCCCCCTTTTTACCATTAAGAGCAGGTTGGGGGGGGGGGGTGTTTTGGGGTCAGTTTTACGGCCAGATTAAAGATCGCGCGTGAAAGTGACTCCTGTTCTGCCAGAACTTTTCGTCTGGTGCATCGATCGTTGGGTTTTGTTTTTTTCTTTTGAGTGGGTTAAGACGGTAGTAAGGTCACTTCCGTTCGTGATTCATCACGCAGATCAGCTTTTCAAAGTCTTAAGGTCCTCGTTAATTGAGCGTCCCTTTCCCTAAGTTTTTTACCTAACTAGGTTTTTCAGTTCCTCGGACCGAATGCCGCCCACGATATTGAGTCGGAGGAAGTACGGAAAAAGCAGCATTTTTCTGCTTTTCCGTCAAGTTTAGGGGCTCCTGAGAACTTAACGCCTGCTCCGGGGCTGGCGTCAACTTCCGAGGTTAAAAATGTGCGCCCCACGCATGTGATGAGCGCTATTAGCATCGCGGGGGGGGGGGGGGGAGGGGGAAGGTCGCACGTGTGTTTTGGACGCGCTAATCCTACCTTATAGCATTAGGGGTTGTGAACGTGCGTCAAACCAGGGGTCAACCAGTGCGCTCGCCCGTGCGCACTGTATGGCATCGGCCCCGTTTTTGGGTTTTGTTTTTTTTTAATGCAGGTAACACGCACGTTAAAAAAAAAAAGAGGAAGGTAGCAGAAGGCAGGAAAAAGTCTGCCCAGTTGCCCGTCCAGTCTGCCCAGTTGCCAACCTTCCGCTTTAGGTGGACGAGCGCGCAGTTTTCCAGCACCGGAGCCAACGCCAGCTCCGCCTCCGCTGTGGGGGTGACCTGAACGCTCAGCACTTTTCCTGCCGACACCGTCCTCTGTGGGCCCCCCCACCCCCCCCCCCGCAGCCTGCCCAGAACGTGTTAAAAAAAAAAAGTGCCGTCCCTTCACTCGGCGGGAGATTGGGTTTTAACCTTGCTCGCTCCGTGCAGGTGACCTCGATGCCCTCCTGGAAGCAGAGGCGGTGGAAGGAAGGCAGGACGGCAGAGCTCTGTCTCGTGACGGCACCGTAAACCCCAGGGGTTCGGGAGCGCACGCGTCTCTCTCTCCTCCTTGGACGGCGCACGCGGGAGGCGCTCTTACCTGTGTAAGAGCGCCTCGTGCTGGGAAGCACAAACACGCTCCTTGGCAGAGGATTTTTTAACATTTTTTTTAAATTTTTTCCCCAGATGAGTAACGGGGTGGCTGTTTTGTCTCCTGGCCTTGTGTATCTCCCCCTCTGCGGGCCGGGCTCCCGTTGGGGCGTGTTCAGCTGCGAGAAACCTGTAGATCGATTCCAGTCCACCAAATGCACTGGGTTTTCAGAAGCTTCTCTTATCTCGTGTCTAACAATTCCCCCCCCCCCCCCCCGCCCGTACTGACTGGGCCCGTAAGGAGGCGTCTGTGAGCTGTGCAATCCGAATGAGAGTTTCGTTTCGGTTTTTTTTTAAAAAAAATGTTCCTTCTCTGCAGTCGCCCCGGAGGTCATGGTGTACCCCGAGAATCCCGTGGAGCTGGGGGAGCCCAACGTGCTGATCTGCCTGATGAATGAGTTCTTCCCCCCCGCCATCAACGTCACCTGGCTGAAGAACGGCGGAGCCGTCAGCGAGGGCGTCACGGAGACGGATTTCTACCCCACCAAGGACCAGTCCTTCCGGAAGTTCCACTACCTGACCTTCATCCCGGAGGAGAAGGACGTGTACGCCTGCCGAGTGGAGCACTGGGGGCTGGACAGGAGCCCCCTGGTGAAGTTCTGGAGTGAGTTTAAAAAAAAAAAAAAAAAAAAAAAGATACGTCCCGTTCCCCTCCCCCCCCCCCCACCACCACCCCCGAGAGGCAAAACGGATCTCGCCGGGCCGGCCACGGGCAGCCCCCCCGGCAGGACACGCAGAACCCTGCAAGCCTTGAGCGTAACGCTATGTGTAGTGCTGCAGCGGATAGCGCTATCCTACTGAACCGGCGGGGGTGGGGGGGGGGGTGTGTGAACCTCTCCGACAGGAAAAGGAGCGGGGAGTGGGAGAATGTAAACAAGATCCACCGAGGAGGCTTATTCCCTGGCCCTGCCAAGGTCACTGCCACGGCCCCCAATACCACCAGCTCCCGAGGGTGGGAGAAGTGGGCAGTGCAGCCACGTGCGAGTGTGTGTGTGTGTGAATGTGTGTGAATGTGTGTGAGTGAGAGTGTGTGTGTGTGTGTGAATGTGTGTGTGTGTGCGAGTGTGTGAATGTGTGTGGGTGAGAGTGTGTGTGTGAGAGTGTGTGTGGGTGAGAGTGTGTGTGTGCGAGTGTGTGTGTGTGTGTGTGAATGTGTGTGGGTGAGAGTGTGTGTGAGTGTGTGAGTGTGTGCGCGAGTGTGAGTGAGTGTGTTGGGGGGGGGGTGGCTGGCGCGCCAGGGCACGAAGGTTTGGCGCTACAGGAGGGTGAGGGGCGGATATGGCTGGAGGCGTTGTAAATACCCGTTTCTGGGTTACTGTCCGCCGCAAGACGTTGCCGAGGTGTCCCCCCCCCCCCCTGGTTCTGCGGCGACACAGACGAGGTCACGCGTCCCTGGGGGGGGGGGGGGGGGAGGTCCCTGACCCTGTCTCATTCTGCATATCGTTCTCTTTCCCCCCCCCCCCCCCGTAGATGCTGAGGTCGCCCCTCCTGCCTCTGAAACGGCTCAGACGGTGGTTTGCGCCCTGGGACTGGCTGTGGGGATCGTGGGGATAATCGTGGGGACCGTCCTTATCATCAAAGGGATGCGACAGAGCGGAGGGACCAGGAGGGGAGTCCACTGAAGAGGTGCGTAAGTAATAAATAAATAAATAAATAAACAAACAAACCCCGCCCACAATCCCTCCCCCCAGCTCCGCCCATGTGCCGTTATCCACTGTACAGGCCGCACTTTTACCTAGGATGGGGGGGGGGGGGGGTGAGCAGTTTTTATCCCCCGTTTTTATGTGGGTGAACACTGCAAACCTTTGTAAAATTAATAAATAAATAAATAAATCTTTGATTATTGGCCCCTATAGACATTAAAGATGTGTGTGGGGGGGGGGGGGGTGAACACACTGCCACCTGACCCCGCCGGGGATGCCACGACGACCGCCGCTTTAAAAAAACCCCCCAAAAAACCCAAATCTACTGAAGGGGAGGCTGAATCTGGCCTCGATTACCTGGAGCGGCTGTGGAAGGTGGGGGGGGGGTTCTCTCTCCCGGGAGGATCTGGGCCCCTGGAATCGGTTCCGTTTGCCAGGGAGATCAGGGTTAAGATTTGGGACAGAGCGACCGGGGGAGGGGCCTGGTGAGCTCTGAATGGTTTGGGAAGAAGCCACGGGATTCGCAGAACCTGCTTCCTGCTTTTTAAAACCAAATCTTTTTTTTTTTCTTTCTCATTTTCCATTATATTTTCCCCAATTCGCTGCCCTTTTCAAATGCTCCAGTACCAGAGTAGAGAGAGAGAGAGAGCCCGGATGCAAACATCACTTAAGGGTGGACAGAGATAATGTGCTTGTCTGGAGTCGCACTGGTTTTTTGGTGCATCAGGGGAGATGAAAGCTTTAGGGCGCGGACTCCCGTGCATTCGGGTGATCGGGGTGCGGGGGGGGAGGGGGGGTGGAGGTGAGGGAGAGCCGGCTTAGCCTGCCCACCGCTAACATCTGGAAAGGCTCCCGGGTACCGGATACGGGTGCAGCCCTTGCTGGCCGGTCACGTCCTGATGTAACGTTTTCACCTTTTCTTTATTTCTCAGATAAAAGGCTCCGGGGCGGATGAAAAGCAGAGGTTCCCTGCGAGCTTTGCTCCAATCCATCCTCGCTGGAGATAACATTTTCTCTCTCTCTCTCTCGCTCTACCTTATCATTCTGCCCACAGATACTGTGCTCTCTCCGTGGGCGAGTGTTTCACGGAAAATCCCAGCTCTTAAGCGCTTGACAATGACGCCTGAAAAAATGTTTAAAAAGTCTTTTTAGATTGTAAGCTGGGAATTTCTGGAAGCAGCCTGACTTTAGGGTAGCTGGGGATCAACCACCCCCCCAAGCCTTCCCCGTCTCTCTGTGACTTGCTGTAACCTCAGGTCTCAGTGGGGGTGCCAGTTGGGTTCCTGGGGTGCGCCTTCCTCCAGGAGCCCCCGTGGCAGCTCTCGGTGAGGTGCAGATCGGGGATCTCGTTCCTGGCACTTTGAGTGAGGTGGCAGGGAGGCCTTCCTCCGGGTTTCCCCTCTGCTCTCCTGAGGGGAGGGGGGCAGAGCTCCCATGGCAGCGCCCTTGCCGGTCATTGATTTTCATCCTCACTTTGGAAGGCCAAAGAATCTGCTAGGCAGAGCTATTTCTCTGCGACTCAAAGTAAAATCCACTCAAAGGTAGCGAGCAAATAATAAACTGGTTAATAGAAACGATTTCACGTGTGCACAAACTTCACTTATTCACTCCAAATTTTTTTTTTCAATTATAGTCTTTAGTAAGTTCATGCTAAGGTAGTCCTCATGTTACTTACGTGAGTGCGGGATCTTCAGTGTGAGCCCTTCAGGACCACGTCCAGGCCCACATTTCTTGCGTCCCCATGGCCCGGGATCTCACACAGTCATAAATCTGCCTTTTCACAATGTAAATACATGTTCTAGGTAAAGAGCTCTATTTGTTTTTTTTGCTAACTAGATAAAATGCTAACTTTGAAATATTCTCTACATCTCTGGGGGTGAGGTAAAAGCCATTCCACGTGTGGTAGCCCGGTGGCTGGAGCAGAGTTCTAATCCCACCTCCCCACTCACTGCGTAAGCTTCTGGAGATTTTGAAATCAGATGTCCTAATACATATTAACTGCAAGGTGGTTGGCTGGTACTTAAATTTACAGGAGAGATGCTAACACTTAATTTTGCTGAAACAAATAATTAAATGAGATGTAACCCTGATGCAGAGGACACAATAAAGCTTGATTTTTGACAACTGATTAGGAGCAATGATTCTTTTTTTTGTAAAACCTGAACTTACCAGCAAATGTTCCCTCCTAAGGATCAGTGCGGCGCCCCCTGCATCCATAGTCCGCGCTCCTCACACACAGCTGGGTGGGTATCGGCCCCAGGAAAAAAGGTGTCCAATTCCGCGGGAGGCCTTTGTTTCAAAATGTGACAAATACAAAAAAAAAAAATTCAGCTAATTTCATGGGAGACCATTTGGAATGCACCAAAAAATGCTCTCATTCGTTGCACTTTGTCCATTCGTTTCAAATGAATGCATATCCCTGCAGCATACGGGGCATGTCTGGGTGCAGTGGATGAGGTCGCCTGCACTGATGCCCTGCACTGTCCCCTGAGCTCTTGCCCCCCTGCCTTCACCGCCAGGAAGAGAACAGCATCTGCCCAACCTCCGGATCCAGCTGCGCTGCTCTTTTGTGGATTATTTCCCTGAATCCTCACTGCCGGCCTCATCGTCACGAGAGCGACCCTACCAGAAGTACAGAAATCCTAAACTGAGCCGTCCTGAGGTTCAACGAGGGAATGTGGCAGAGGCCCTCGGATACCTCCAGGGTACAAATAACGCAGGTGACATTTTTCAGTGGAACACGAGGCTGAAAGGGGGAGGCTGAGGGTAACATCAGGAAATATTTCTGCACAGAAACAGCAAAGGGTGCATGGAACGGCCTCCCCCAGAAAATCAAGACGACAGGTACCTGCGTGCCGGGGTGTAAAACCAGGACCGGCTCAATCTGTCCTGAAAATCTGACCTGAGTCTGACCCAGTGAACCTAACTCCTGGCTCAGAGGTGGAGTAAAGTTTCTAACCCTGGACAGGCATCAGGGGCTCAACATGGCCTTTATTTCTGAAGTTTAAGCAGGGCTGGGCGGCCGGCCAGGGGCACAAGAAAAGATCTGCTCCTATAGGCTCTCTCCCGTTCAGCCCCCTCCCCGGTTAAAATGTGCCCCCAGCCCGTGCTCCCAACGCATTAGCATATCATTAGAATACTGCACTGGGAGGGCATTAAAACTGGGGGTGAAATTCAGGCACAGGCTCCTGACGCACAGGTTATTGCCCCGGCCTGCCAGGGGGTCATTTACTAAGCATTTCCCACCATAGACCCAGAATGGGAGGAAACCCGCACTGGAGCAGGGACCCTGGCTCTGTACCTGAATGATATAAAGCACCTCGGTCCTGGAGCAGGGACCCTGGCTCTGTACCTGAATGATATAAAGCACCTTGGTCCTGGAGCAGGGACCCTGGCTCTGTACCTGAATGATATAAAGCACCTGGGTCCTGGAGCAGGGACCCTGGCTCTGTACCTGAATGATATAAAGCACCTGGGTCCTGGAGCAGGGACTCTGGCTCTGTACCTGAATGATATAAAGCACCTCGGTCCTGGAGCAGGGATCCCGGAGCTGTACCTGAATGATATAAAGCACCTGGGTCCTGGAGCAGGGACCCTGGCTCTGTACCTAAATGATATAAACACCTCGGTCCTGGAGCAGGGACCCTGGCTCTGTACCTGAATGATATAAAGCACCTCGGTCCTGGAGCAGGGACCCTGGCTCTGTACCTGAATGATATAAAGCACCTTGGTCCTGGAGCAGGGACCCCGGCTCTGTACCTGAATGATATAAAGCACCTGGGTCCTGGAGCAGGGACCCCGGCTCTGTACCTGAATGATATAAAGCACCTGGGTCCTGGAGCAGGGACCCTGGCTCTGTACCTGAATGATATAAAGCACCTGGGTCCTGGAGCAGGGATCCCGGCGCTGTACCTGAATGATATAAAGCACCTCGGTCCTGGAGCAGGGACCCTGGCTCTGTACCTGAATGATATAAAGCACCTGGGTCCTGGAGCACGGACCCTGCCTCTGTACCTGAATGATATAAAGCACCTGGGTCCTGGAGCAGGGACCCTGGCTCTGTACCTGAATGATATAAAGCACCTCGGTCCTGGTGCAGGGACCCTGGCTCTGTACCTGAATGATATAAAGCACCTCGGTCCTGGAGCAGGGACCCTGGCTCTGTACCTGAATGATATAAAGCACCTCGGTCCTGGAGCAGGGACCATGGCGCTGTACCTGAATGATATAAAGCACCTGGGTCCTGGAGCAGGGACCCTGGCGCTGTACCTGAATGATATAAAGCACCTGGGTCCTGGAGCAGGGATCCCGGCGCTGTACCTGAATGATATAAAGCACCTCGGTCCTGGAGCAGGGACCCTGGCTCTGTACCTGAATGATATAAAGCACCTTGGTCCTGGAGCAGGGACCCTGGCTCTGTACCTGAATGATATAAAGCACCTGGGTCCTGGAGCAGGGACCCCGGCTCTGTACCTGAATGATATAAAGCACCTGGGTCCTGGAGCAGGGACCCTGGCTCTGTACCTGAATGATATAAAGCACCTGGGTCCTGGAGCAGGGACCCCGGCTCTGTACCTGAATGATATAAAGCACCTCGGTCCTGGAGCAGGGACCCCGGCTCTGTACCTGAATGATATAAATCACCTGGGTCCTGGAGCAGGGACCCCGGCTCTGTACCTGAATGATATAAAGCACCTCGGTCCTGGTGCAGGGACCCTGGCTCTGTACCTGAATGATATAAAGCACCTCGGTCCTGGAGCAGGGATCCCGGCGCTGTACCTGAATGATATAAAGCACCTGGGTCCTGGAGCAGGGACCCTGGCTCTGTACCTGAATGATATAAAACACCTCGGTCCTGGAGCAGGGACCCTGGCTCTGTACCTGAATGATATAAAGCACCTCGGTCCTGGTGCAGGGACCCTGGCTCTGTACCTGAATGATATAAAGCACCTGGGTCCTGGAGCAGGGACCCTGGCTCTGTACCTGAATGATATAAAGCACCTCGGTCCTGGAGCAGGGACCCCGGCTCTGTACCTGAATGATATAAAGCACCTCGGTCCTGGAGCAGGGATCCCGGCGCTGTACCTGAATGATATAAAGCACCTGGGTCCTGGAGCAGGGACCCCGGCTCTGTACCTGAATGATATAAAGCACCTGGGTCCTGGAGCAGGGACCCCGGCTCTGTACCTGAATGATATAAAGCACCTGGGTCCTGGAGCAGGGACCCTGGCTCTGTACCTGAATGATATAAAGCACCTGGGTCCTGGAGCAGGGACCCTGGCTCTGTACCTAAATGATATAAACACCTCGGTCCTGGAGCAGGGACCCTGGCTCTGTACCTGAATGATATAAAGCACCTCGGTCCTGGAGCAGGGACCCTGGCTCTGTACCTGAATGATATAAAGCACCTTGGTCCTGGAGCAGGAACCCCGGCTCTGTACCTGAATGATATAAAGCACCTGGGTCCTGGAGCAGGGACCCCGGCTCTGTACCTGAATGATATAAAGCACCTGGGTCCTGGAGCAGGGACCCCGGCTCTGTACCTGAATGATATAAAGCACCTGGGTCCTGGAGCAGGGACCCCGGCTCTGTACCTGAATGATATAAACACCTTGGTCCTGGAGCAGGGACCCTGGCTCTGTACCTGAATGATATAAACACCTCGGACCTGGAGCAGGGACCCTGGCTCTGTACCTGAATGATATAAAGCACCTGGGTCCTGGAGCAGGGACCCCGGCGCTGTACCTGAATGATATAAAGCACCTGGGTCCTGGAGCAGGGACCCTGGCTCTGTACCTGAATGATATAAAGCACCTGGGTCCTGGAGCAGGGACCCTGGCTCTGTACCTGAATGATATAAAGCACCTTGGTCCTGGAGCAGGGACCCTGGCTCTGTACCTGAATGATATAAAGCACCTGGGTCCTGGAGCAGGGACCCTGGCGCTGAACCTGAACGATATAAAGCACCTGGGTCCTGGAGCAGGGACCCTGGCTCTGTACCTGAATGATATAAACACCTTGGTCCTGGAGCACGGACCCTGGCGCTGAACCTGAATGATATAAAGCACCTGGGTCCTGGAGCAGAGACCCCGGCTCTGTACCTGAAAGATATAAAGCACCTGGGTCCTGGAGCAGGGACCCCGGCTCTGTACCTGAATGATATAAAGCACCTGGGTCCTGGAGCAGGGACCCCGGCTCTGTACCTGAATGATATAAACACCTCGGTCCTGGAGCAGGGACCCTGGCGCTGAACCTGAATGATATAAAGCACCTGGGTCCTGGAGCAGGGACCCCGGCTCTGTACCTGAATGATATAAAGCACCTGGGTCCTGGAGCAGGGACCCCGGCTCTGTACCTGAATGATATAAAGCACCTCGGTCCTGGAGCAGGGACCCTGGCGCTGTACCTGAATGATATAAAGCACCTGGGTCCTGGAGCAGGGACCCTGGCTCTGTACCTGAATGATATAAAGCACCTGGGTCCTGGAGCAGGGACCCTGGCTCTGTACCTGAATGATATATAGCACCTCGGTCCTGGAGCAGGGACCCCGGCTCTGTACCTGAATGATATAAAGCACCTCGGTCCTGGAGCAGGGACCCCGGCTCTGTACCTGAATGATATAAAGCACCTCGGTCCTGGAGCAGGGACCCCGGCTCTGTACCTGAATGATATAAACACCTTGGTCCTGGAGCAGGGACCCCGGCTCTGTACCTGAATGATATAAAGCACCTGGGTCCTGGAGCAGGGACCCCAGCTCTGTACCTGAATGATATAAAGCACCTGGGTCCTGGAGCAGGGACCCTGGCTCTGTACCTGAATGATATAAAGCACCTGGGTCCTGGAGCAGGGACCCTGGAGCAGGGACCCTGGCTCTGTACCTGAATGATATAAAGCACCTGGGTCCTGGAGCAGGGACCCTGGCGCTGAACCTGAATGATATAAAGCACCTGGGTCCTGGAGCAGGGACCCCGGCTCTGTACCTGAATGATATAAAGCACCTCGGTCCTGGAGCAGGGACCCTGGCGCTGAACCTGAATGATATAAAGCACCTGGGGCCTGGAGCAGGGATCCCGGCTCTGTACCTGAATGATATAAAGCACCTGGGTCCTGGAGCAGAGACCCCGGCTCTGTACCTGAATGATATAAAGCACCTGGGGCCTGGAGCAGGGACCCCGGCGCTGTACCTGAATGATATAAAGCACCTGGGTCCTGGAGCAGGGACCCCGGCTCTGTACCTGAATGATATAAAGCACCTGGGTCCTGGAGCAGAGACCCCGGCTCTGTACCTGAATGATATAAAGCACCTGGGTCCTGGAGCAGGGACCCTGGCTCTGTACCTGAATGATATAAAGCACCTCGGTCCTGGAGCAGAGACCCCGGCTCTGTACCTGAATGATATAAAGCACCTGGGTCCTGGAGCAGGGACCCCGGCTCTGTACCTGAATGATATAAAGCACCTCGGTCCTGGAGCAGAGACCCCGGCTCTGTACCTGAATGATATAAAGCACCTCGGTCCTGGAGCAGAGACCCCGGCTCTGTACCTGAATGATATAAAGCACCTGGGTCCTGGAGCAGGGACCCTGGCTCTGTACCTGAATGATATAAAGCACCTGGGTCCTGGAGCAGGGACCCCGGCTCTGTACCTGAATGATATAAAGCACCTGGGTCCTGGAGCAGGGACCCCGGCTCTGTACCTGAATGATATAAAGCACCTGGGTCCTGGAGCAGGGACCCCGGCTCTGTACCTGAATGATATAAAGCACCTGGGTCCTGGAGCAGGGACCCTGGCTCTGTACCTGAATGATATAAAGCACCTGGGTCCTGGAGCAGGGACCCCGGCTCTGTACCTGAATGATATAAACACCTCGGTCCTGGAGCAGGGACCCCGGCTCTCTACCTGAATGATATAAAGCACCTGGGTCCTGGAGCAGGGACCCCGGCTCTGTACCTGAACGATATAAAGCACCTCGGTCCTGGAGCAGGGACCCTGGCGCTGTACCTGAATGATATAAAGCACCTCGGTCCTGGAGCAGGGACCCCAGCTTTTAACCTGAATGATATAAAGCACCTCGGTCCTGGAGCAGGGACCCTGGCGCTGTACCTGAATGATATAAAGCACCTCGGTCCTGGAGCAGGGACCCTGGCGCTGTACCTGAATGATATAAAGCACCTGGGTCCTGGAGCAGGGATCCCGGCGCTGTACCTGAATGATATAAAGCACCTCGGTCCTGGAGCAGGGACCCCAGCTTTGTACCTGAATGATATAAAGCACCTCGGTCCTGGAGCAGGGACCCTGGCTCTGTACCTGAATGATATAAAGCACCTGGGTCCTGGAGCAGGGACCCTGGCTCTGTACCTGAATGATATAAAGCACCTGGGTCCTGGAGCAGGGACCCTGGCTCTGTACCTGAATGATATAAAGCACCTGGGTCCTGGAGCAGGGACCCTGGCTCTGTACCTGAATGATATAAAGCACCTCGGTCCTGGAGCAGGGATCCCGGCGCTGTACCTGAATGATATAAAGCACCTCGGTCCTGGAGCAGGGACCCTGGCTCTGTACCTGAATGATATAAAGCACCTCGGTCCTGGAGCAGGGTCCCTGGCTCTGTACCTGAATGATATAAACACCTTGGTCCTGGAGCAGGGACCCTGGCTCTGTACCTGAATGATATAAAGCACCTGGGTCCTGGAGCAGGGACCCTGGCTCTGTACCTGAATGATATAAACACCTTGGTCCTGGAGCAGGGACCCTGGCTCTGTACCTGAATGATATAAAGCACCTGGGTCCTGGAGCAGGGACCCTGGCTCTGTACCTGAATGATATAAAGCACCTGGGTCCTGGAGCAGGGACCCTGGCTTTGTACCTGAATGATATAAAGCACCTGGGTCCTGGAGCAGGGACCCTGGCTTTGTACCTGAATGATATAAAGCACCTGGGTCCTGGAGCAGGGACCCTGGCTCTGTACCTGAATGATATAAAGCACCTGGGTCCTGGAGCAGGGACCCCGGCTCTGTACCTGAATGATATAAAGCACCTCGGTCCTGGAGCAGGGACCCCGGCTCTGTACCTGAATGATATAAATCACCTGGGTCCTGGAGCAGGGACCCCGGCTCTGTACCTGAATGATATAAAGCACCTCGGTCCTGGAGCAGGGATCCCGGCGCTGTACCTGAATGATATAAAGCACCTGGGTCCTGGAGCAGGGACCCTGGCTCTGTACCTGAATGATATAAAGCACCTCGATCCTGGAGCAGGGATCCCGGCGCTGTACCTGAATGATATAAAGCACCTGGGTCCTGGAGCAGGGACCCTGGCTCTGTACCTGAATGATATAAAACACCTCGGTCCTGGAGCAGGGACCCTGGCTCTGTACCTGAATGATATAAAGCACCTCGGTCCTGGTGCAGGGACCCTGGCTCTGTACCTGAATGATATAAAGCACCTGGGTCCTGGAGCAGGGACCCTGGCTCTGTACCTGAATGATATAAAGCACCTCGGTCCTGGAGCAGGGACCCCGGCTCTGTACCTGAATGATATAAAGCACCTGGGTCCTGGAGCAGGGACCCCGGCTCTGTACCTGAATGATATAAAGCACCTGGGTCCTGGAGCAGGGACCCCGGCTCTGTACCTGAATGATATAAAGCACCTGGGTCCTGGAGCAGGGACCCCGGCTCTGTACCTGAATGATATAAACACCTTGGTCCTGGAGCAGGGACCCTGGCTCTGTACCTGAATGATATAAAGCACCTCGGACCTGGAGCAGGGACCCTGGCTCTGTACCTGAATGATATAAAGCACCTGGGTCCTGGAGCAGGGACCCCGGCGCTGTACCTGAATGATATAAAGCACCTGGGTCCTGGAGCAGGGACCCTGGCTCTGTACCTGAATGATATAAAGCACCTGGGTCCTGGAGCAGGACCCAGGCTCTGTACCTGAATGATATAAAGCACCTGGGTCCTGGAGCAGGGACCCTGGCTCTGTACCTGAATGATATAAAGCACCTCGGGTCCTGGAGCAGGGACCCTGGCTCTGTACCTGAATGATATAAAGCACCTCGGTCCTGGAGCAGGGATCCCGGCTCTGTACCTGAATGATATAAAGCACCTCGGTCCTGAGCAGGGACCCTGGCTCTGTACCTGAATGATATAAAGCACCTCGGTCCTGGAGCAGGGACCCTGGCTCTGTACCTGAATGATATAAACACCTTGGTCCTGGAGCAGGGACCCTGGCTCTGTACCTGAATGATATAAAGCACCTGGTCCTGGAGCAGGGACCCTGGCTCTGTACCTGAATGATATAAACACCTTGGTCCTGGAGCAGGGACCCTGGCTCTGTACCTGAATGATATAAAGCACCTGGGTCCTGGAGTAGGGACCCTGACTCTGTACCTGAATGATATAAAGCAC